>NW_026061812.1:4457184-4760236 GCF_023897955.1 Schistocerca gregaria | reverse complement strand
ACCTAAAACTTGAATTGTACTACTTCTTACTGGCTATTACATCATTTTAGAAGCTTCATCTGTGTTCTACTATGGTGCTTTTAGTGTCTCCGAATACCGCAGTACGCGACATAGCTTTGCAGACGATAAGTACAACCGTTTCAGAGAGAAGAGCGGCCAATGTGACGATCTGGCTTTAGGTCGATTCGATAACAAATGACGAAAACCGACGGATTTCTCAGGTTTTTACTACATATGAACACTTTTCACATTCTCCCGTGCAACTCGGCTGCTAGTCCTCCTTTCATGCAGAATCCTAAGGTCCTAGCTCATGTCCAAGGCACCAAAGCCAGCTAAAAATTCAATAATCAATACCTAAAACTTGAAATGTACTGCTTCCTAGTTGCTATTACATCAACTTAGAAGCTTCATCTGTGTTCTACTACGTTGCTTTTAGTTTCTCCGCATACCGCAGCACGCGACATAGTTTTGCAGACGATAAGTACAACCGTTTCAGAGGGAAGAGCGGCCAATGTGACGATCTGGCTTTAAGTCGATTCGATAACAAATGAAGAAAACGGACGGATTTCTCAGGTTTTTACTACATATGAACACTTTTCACATTCTCCCGTGCAACTTGGCTGCTAGTCCTCCTTTCATGCAGAATCTTAAGGTCCTAGCTCATGTCCAAGGCACCAAAGCCAGCGAAAAATTCAATAATCAATACCTAAAACTTGAATTCTACTACTTCTTACTGGCTAATACATCAACTTAGAAGCTTCATCTGTGTTCTACTACGGTGCTTTTAGTTTCTCCGTATACCGCAGCACGCGACATAGTTTTGTAGACGATAAGTACAACCGTTTCAGAGAGAAGAGCGGCGAATGTGACGATGTGGCTTTAAGTCGATTCGATAACAAATGACGAAAACGGACGGATGTCTCAGGTTTTTACTACATATGAACACTTTTCATATTCTCCCGTGCTACTCGGCTGCTAGTCCTCCTTTCATGCAGAATCTTAAGGTCCTAGCTCATGTCCAAGGCACCAAAGCCAGCTAAAAGGTCAATATTCAATACCTAAAACTTGAATTGTACTACTTCTTACTGGCTATTACATCAACTTAGAAGCTTGATCTGTGTTCTACTATGGTGCTTTTAGTGTCTCAGCATACCGCAGCACGCCACATAGCTTTGCAGACGATAAGTACATCCGTTTCAGAGAGAAGATCGGCCAATGTGACGATCTGGCTTTAAGTCGATTCGATAACAAATGACGAAAACGGACGGATTTCTCAGGTTTTTACTACAAATGAACACTTTTCACATTCTCCCGTGCAACTCGGCTGCTAGTCCTCCTTTCATGCAGAATCTTAAGGTCCTAGCTCATGTCCAAGGCACCAAAGCCAGCTAAAAAGTCAATAACCGATACCTAAAACTTGAATTGTACTACTTCTTACTGGCTATTACATCATTTTAGAAGCTTCATCTGTGTTCTACTATGGTGCTTTTAGTGTCTCCGAATACCGCAGTACGCGACATAGCTTTGCAGACGATAAGTACAACCGTTTCAGAGAGCAGAGCGGTCAATGTGACGATCTGGCTTTAAGTCGATTCGATAACAAATGACGAAAACAGACGTAATTCTCAGGTTTTTACTACATTTGAACACTTTTCACATTCTCCCGTGCAACTCGGCTGCTAATCCTCCTTTCATGCAGAATTTTAAGGTCCTAGCTCATGATCAAGGCACCACAGCCAGCTAAAAAGTCAATAACCGATACCTAAAACTTGAATTGGACTACTTCTTACTGGCTCTTACATCAACTTAGAAGCTTCATCTGTGTTCTATTATGGTGCTTTTCCTGTTTCCGCCTACGGCAACACGCGACATAGCTTTGCAGACGATAAGTACAACCGTTTCAGAGAGAAGATCGGCCAATGTGACGATCTGGCTTTAAGTCGATTCGGTAACAAATGACGAAAACGGACGGATTTCTCAGGTTTTTACTACATATGAACACTTTTCACATTCTCCCGTGCAACTCGGCTGCTAGTCCTCCTTTCATACAGAATCCTAAGGTCCTAGCTCATGTCCAAGGCACCAAAGCCAGCTAAAAAGTCAATAATCAATACCTAAAATTTGAAATGTACTGCTTCTTACTGGCTATTACATCAACTTCGAAGCGTGATCTGTGTTCTACTATGGTGCTTTTAGTGTCTCCGAATACCGCAGTACGCGACATAGCTTTGCAGACGATAAGTACAACCGTTTCAGAGAGAAGAGCGGCCAATGTGACGATCTGGCTTTAGGTCGATTCGATAACAAATGACGAAAACCGACGGATTTCTCAGGTTTTTACTACATATGAACACTTTTCACATTCTCCCGTGCAACTCGGCTGCTAGTCCTCCTTTCATGCAGAATCCTAAGGTCCTAGCTCATGTCCAAGGCACCAAAGCCAGCTAAAAATTCAATATTCAATACCTAAAACTTGAAATGTACTGCTTCTTAGTGGCTATTACATCAACTTAGAAGCTTCATCTGTGTTCTACCATGTTGCTTTTAGTTTCTCCGCATACCGCAGCACGCGACATAGTTTTGCAGACGATAAGTACAACCGTTTCAGAGGGAAGAGCGGCCAATGTGACGATCTGGCTTTAAGTCGATTCGATAACAAATGACGAAAACGGACGGATTTCTCAGGTTTTTACTACATATGAACACTTTTCACATTCTCCCGTGCAACTTGGCTGCTAGTCCTCCTTTCATGCAGAATCTTAAGGTCCTAGCTCATGTCCAAGGCACCAAAGCCAGCGAAAAATTCAATAATCAATACCTAAAACTTGAATTCTACTACTTCTTACTGGCTAATACATCAACTTAGAAGCTTCATCTGTGTTCTACTACGGTGCTTTTAGTTTCTCCGTATACCGCAGCACGCGACATAGTTTTGTAGACGATAAGTACAACCGTTTCAGAGAGAAGAGCGGCGAATGTGACGATGTGGCTTTAAGTCGATTCGATAACAAATGACGAAAACGGACGGATGTCTCAGGTTTTTACTACATATGAACACTTTTCATATTCTCCCGTGCTACTCGGCTGCTAGTCCTCCTTTCATGCAGAATCTTAAGGTCCTAGCTCATGTCCAAGGCACCAAGGCCAGCTAAAAGGTCAATATTCAATACCTAAAACTTGAATTGTACTACTTCTTACTGGCTATTACATCAACTTAGAAGCTTGATCTGTGTTCTACTATGGTGCTTTTAGTGTCTCAGCATACCGCAGCACGCCACATAGCTTTGCAGACGATAAGTACATCCGTTTCAGAGAGAAGATCGGCCAATGTGACGATCTGGCTTTAAGTCGATTCGATAACAAATGACGAAAACGGACGGATTTCTCAGGTTTTTACTACAAATGAACACTTTTCACATTCTCCCGTGCAACTCGGCTGCTAGTCCTCCTTTCATGCAGAATCTTAAGGTCCTAGCTCATGTCCAAGGCACCAAAGCCAGCTAAAAAGTCAATAACCGATACCTAAAACTTGAATTGTACTACTTCTTACTGGCTATTACATCATTTTAGAAGCTTCATCTGTGTTCTACTATGGTGCTTTTAGTGTCTCCGAATACCGCAGTACGCGACATAGCTTTGCAGACGATAAGTACAACCGTTTCAGAGAGAAGAGCGGCCAATGTGACGATCTGGCTTTAGGTCGATTCGATAACAAATGACGAAAACCGACGGATTTCTCAGGTTTTTACTACATATGAACACTTTTCACATTCTCCCGTGCAACTCGGCTGCTAGTCCTCCTTTCATGCAGAATCTTAAGGTCCTAGCTCATGTCCAAGGCACCAAAGCCAGCTAAAAAGTCAATAACCGATACCTAAAACTTGAATTGGACTACTTCTTACTGGCTATTACATCAACTTAGAAGCTTCATCTGTGTTCTATTATGGTGCTTTTCCTGTTTCCGCCTACGGCAACACGCGACATAGCTTTGCAGACGATAAGTACAACCGTTTCAGAGAGAAGATCGGCCAATGTGACGATCTGGCTTTAAGTCGATTCGGTAACAAATGACGAAAACGGACGGATTTCTCAGGTTTTTACTACATATGAACACTTTTCACATTCTCCCGTGCAACTCGGCTGCTAGTCCTCCTTTCATACAGAATCCTAAGGTCCTAGCTCATGTCCAAGGCACCAAAGCCAGCTAAAAAGTCAATAATCAATACCTAAAATTTGAAATGTACTGCTTCTTACTGGCTATTACATCAACTTAGAAGCTTCATCTGTGTTCTACTACGTTGCTTTTAGTTTCTCCGCATACCGCAGCACGCGACATAGTTTTGCAGACGATAAGTACAACCGTTTCAGAGAGAAGAGCGGCCAATGTGACGATCTGGCTTTAAGTCTATTCGATAACAAATGACGAAAACGGACTGATTTCTCAGGTTTTTACTACATATGAACACTTTTCACATTCTCCCGTGCAACTCGGCTGCTAGTCCTCCTTTCATGCAGAATCTTAAGGTCCTAGCTCATGTCCAAGGCACCAAAGCCAGCTAAAAAGTCAATAATCAATACCTAAAACTTGAATTGTACTACTTCTTACTGGCTAATACATCAACTTAGAAGCTTCACCTGTGTTCTACTACGGTGCTTTTAGTTTCTCCGTATACCGCAGCACGCGACATAGTTTTGTAGACGATAAGTACAACCGTTTCAGAGAGAAGAGCGGCAAATGTGACGATGTGGCTTTAAGTCGATTCGATAACAAATGACGAAAACGGACGGATGTCTCAGGTTTTTACTACATATGAACACTTTTCACATTCTCCCGTGCTACTCGGCTGCTAGTCCTCCTTTCATGCAGAATCTTAAGGTCCTAGCTCATGTCCAAGGCACCAAAGCCAGCTAAAAGGCCAATATTCAATACCTAAAACTTGAATTGTACTACTTCTTACTGGCTATTACATCAACTTAGAAGCTTGATCTGTGTTCTACTATGGTGCTTTTAGTGTCTCAGCATACCGCAGCACGCGACATAGCTTTGCAGACGATAAGTACATCCGTTTCAGAGAGAAGATCGGCCAATGTGACGATCTGGCTTTAAGTCGATTCGATAACAAATGACGAAAACAGAGGTATTTCTCAGGTTTTTACTACATTTAAACACTTTTCACATTCTCTCATGCAACTCGGCTGCTAGTCCTCCTTTCATGCAGAATATTAAGGTCCTAGCTCATGTCCAAGGCACCAAAGCCAGCTAAAAATTCAATATTCAATACCTAAAACTTGAATTGTACTACTTCTTACTGGCTATTACATCAACTTAGAAGCTTCATCTGTGTTCTACTGTGGTGCTTGTAGTGTCTCAGCATACCGCAGCAGGCGACATAGCTTTGCAGACGATAAGTACAACCGTTTCAGAGAGAAGAGCGGCCAATGTGACGATCTGGCTTTAAGTCGATTCGATAACAAATGACGAAAACGGACGGATTTCTCAGGTTTTTACTGCATATGAACACTTATCACATTCTCCCGTGCAACTCGGCTGCTAGTCCTCCTTTCATGCAGAATCTTAAGGTCCTAGCTCATGTCCAAGGCACCAAAGCCAGCTAAAAAGGCAATAACCGATACCTAAAACTTGAATTGTACTACTTCTTACTGGCTATTACATCAACTTAGAACCTTGATCTGTGTTCTACTATGGTGCTTTTAGTGTCTCAGCATACCGCAGCACGCGACATAGCTTTGCAGACGATAAGTACAACCGTTTCAGAGAGAAGAGCGGCCAATGTGACGATCTGGCTTTAAGTCGATTCGATAACAAATGACGAAAACGGTCGGATTTCTCAGGTTTTTACTACATATGAACACTTTTAACATTCTGCCGTGCAACTCGGCTGCTAGTCCTCCTTTCATGCAGAATTTTAAGGTCCTAGCTCATGGTCAAGGCACCAAAGCCAGCTAAAAAGTCAATAACCGATACCTAAAACTTGAATTGGACTACTTCTTACTGGCTATTACATCAACTTAGAAGCTTCATCTGTGTTCTATTATGGTGCTTTTCATGTTTCCGCCTACGGCAACTCGCGACATAGCTTTGCTGACGATAAGTACAACCATTTCAGAGAGAAGATCGGCCAATGTGACGATCTGGCTTTAAGTCGATTCGGTAACAAATGACGAAAACGGACGGATTTCTCAGGTTTTTACTACATATGATCACTTTACACATTCTCCCGTGCAACTCGGCTGCTAGTCCTCCTTTCATGCAGAATCTTAAGGTCCTAGCTCATGTCCAAGGCACCAAAGCCAGCTAAAAAGTCAATAACCGATACCTAAAACTTGAATTGTACTACTTCTTACTGGCTATTACATCATTTTAGAAGCTTCATCTGTGTTCTACTATGGTGCTTTTAGTGTCTCCGAATACCGCAGTACGCGACATAGCTTTGCAGACGATAAGTACAACCGTTTCAGAGAGAAGAGCGGCCAATGTGACGATCTGGCTTTAGGTCGATTCGATAACAAATGACGAAAACCGACGGATTTCTCAGGTTTTTACTACATATGAACACTTTTCACATTCTCCCGTGCAACTCGGCTGCTAGTCCTCCTTTCATGCAGAATCCTAAGGTCCTAGCTCATGTCCAAGGCACCAAAGCCAGCTAAAAATTCAATAATCAATACCTAAAACTTGAAATGTACTGCTTCTTAGTGGCTATTACATCAACTTAGAAGCTTCATCTGTGTTCTACTACGTTGCTTTTAGTTTCTCCGCATACCGCAGCACGCGACATAGTTTTGCAGACGATAAGTACAACCGTTTCAGAGGGAAGAGCGGCCAATGTGACGATCTGGCTTTAAGTCGATTCGATAACAAATGACGAAAACGGACGGATTTCTCAGGTTTTTACTACATATGAACACTTTTCACATTCTCCCGTGCAACTTGGCTGCTAGTCCTCCTTTCATGCAGAATCTTAAGGTCCTAGCTCATGTCCAAGGCACCAAAGCCAGCGAAAAATTCAATAATCAATACCTAAAACTTGAATTCTACTACTTCTTACTGGCTAATACATCAACTTAGAAGCTTCATCTGTGTTCTACTACGGTGCTTTTAGTTTCTCCGTATACCGCAGCACGCGACATAGTTTTGTAGACGATAAGTACAACCGTTTCAGAGAGAAGAGCGGCGAATGTGACGATGTGGCTTTAAGTCGATTCGATAACAAATGACGAAAACGGACGGATGTCTCAGGTTTTTACTACATATGAACACTTTTCATATTCTCCCGTGCTACTCGGCTGCTAGTCCTCCTTTCATGCAGAATCTTAAGGTCCTAGCTCATGTCCAAGGCACCAAAGCCAGCTAAAAGGTCAATATTCAATACCTAAAACTTGAATTGTACTACTTCTTACTGGCTATTACATCAACTTAGAAGCTTGATCTGGGTTCTACTATGGTGCTTTTAGTGTCTCAGCATACCGCAGCACGCCACATAGCTTTGCAGACGATAAGTACATCCGTTTCAGAGAGAAGATCGGCCAATGTGACGATCTGGCTTTAAGTCGATTCGGTAACAAATGACGAAAACGGACGGATGTCTCAGGTTTTTACTACATATGAACACTTTTCACATTCTCCCGTGCAACTCGGCTGCTAGTCCTCCTTTCATGCAGAATCTTAAGGTCCTAGCTCATGTCCAAGGCACCAAAGCCAGCTAAAAAGTCAATAACCGATACCTAAAACTTGAATTGGACTACTTCTTACTGGCTATTACATCAACTTAGAAGCTTCATCTGTGTTCTATTATGGTGCTTTTCCTGTTTCCGCCTACGGCAACACGCGACATAGCTTTGCAGACGATAAGTACAACCGTTTCAGAGAGAAGATCGGCCAATGTGACGATCTGGCTTTAAGTCGATTCGGTAACAAATGACGAAAACGGACGGATTTCTCAGGTTTTTACTACATATGAACACTTTTCACATTCTCCCGTGCAACTCGGCTGCTAGTCCTCCTTTCATACAGAATCCTAAGGTCCTAGCTCATGTCCAAGGCACCAAAGCCAGCTAAAAAGTCAATAATCAATACCTAAAATTTGAAATGTACTGCTTCTTACTGGCTATTACATCAACTTAGAAGCTTCATCTGTGTTCTACTACGTTGCTTTTAGTTTCTCCGCATACCGCAGCACGCGACATAGTTTTGCAGACGATAAGTACAACCGTTTCAGAGAGAAGAGCGGCCAATGTGACGATCTGGCTTTAAGTCTATTCGATAACAAATGACGAAAACGGACTGATTTCTCAGGTTTTTACTACATATGAACACTTTTCACATTCTCCCGTGCAACTCGGCTGCTAGTCCTCCTTTCATGCAGAATCTTAAGGTCCTAGCTCATGTCCAAGGCACCAAAGCCAGCTAAAAAGTCAATAATCAATACCTAAAACTTGAATTGTACTACTTCTTACTGGCTAATACATCAACTTAGAAGCTTCACCTGTGTTCTACTACGGTGCTTTTAGTTTCTCCGTATACCGCAGCACGCGACATAGTTTTGTAGACGATAAGTACAACCGTTTCAGAGAGAAGAGCGGCAAATGTGACGATGTGGCTTTAAGTCGATTCGATAACAAATGACGAAAACGGACGGATGTCTCAGGTTTTTACTACATATGAACACTTTTCACATTCTCCCGTGCTACTCGGCTGCTAGTCCTCCTTTCATGCAGAATCTTAAGGTCCTAGCTCATGTCCACGGCACCAAAGCCAGCTAAAAGGCCAATATTCAATACCTAAAACTTGAATTGTACTACTTCTTACTGGCTATTACATCAACTTAGAAGCTTGATCTGTGTTCTACTATGGTGCTTTTAGTGTCTCAGCATACCGCAGCACGCGACATAGCTTTGCAGACGATAAGTACATCCGTTTCAGAGAGAAGATCGGCCAATGTGACGATCTGGCTTTAAGTCGATTCGATAACAAATGACGAAAACAGAGGTATTTCTCAGGTTTTTACTACATTTAAACACTTTTCACATTCTCTCATGCAACTCGGCTGCTAGTCCTCCTTTCATGCAGAATATTAAGGTCCTAGCTCATGTCCAAGGCACCAAAGCCAGCTAAAAATTCAATATTCAATACCTAAAACTTGAATTGTACTACTTCTTACTGGCTATTACATCAACTTAGAAGCTTCATCTGTGTTCTACTGTGGTGCTTGTAGTGTCTCAGCATACCGCAGCAGGCGACATAGCTTTGCAGACGATAAGTACAACCGTTTCAGAGAGAAGAGCGGCCAATGTGACGATCTGGCTTTAAGTCGATTCGATAACAAATGACGAAAACGGACGGATTTCTCAGGTTTTTACTGCATATGAACACTTATCACATTCTCCCGTGCAACTCGGCTGCTAGTCCTCCTTTCATGCAGAATCTTAAGGTCCTAGCTCATGTCCAAGGCACCAAAGCCAGCTAAAAAGGCAATAACCGATACCTAAAACTTGAATTGTACTACTTCTTACTGGCTATTACATCAACTTAGAACCTTGATCTGTGTTCTACTATGGTGCTTTTAGTGTCTCAGCATACCGCAGCACGCGACATAGCTTTGCAGACGATAAGTACAACCGTTTCAGAGAGAAGAGCGGCCAATGTGACGATCTGGCTTTAAGTCGATTCGATAACAAATGACGAAAACGGTCGGATTTCTCAGGTTTTTACTACATATGAACACTTTTAACATTCTGCCGTGCAACTCGGCTGCTAGTCCTCCTTTCATGCAGAATTTTAAGGTCCTAGCTCATGGTCAAGGCACCAAAGCCAGCTAAAAAGTCAATAACCGATACCTAAAACTTGAATTGGACTACTTCTTACTGGCTATTACATCAACTTAGAAGCTTCATCTGTGTTCTATTATGGTGCTTTTCATGTTTCCGCCTACGGCAACTCGCGACATAGCTTTGCTGACGATAAGTACAACCATTTCAGAGAGAAGATCGGCCAATGTGACGATCTGGCTTTAAGTCGATTCGGTAACAAATGACGAAAACGGACGGATTTCTCAGGTTTTTACTACATATGATCACTTTACACATTCTCCCGTGCAACTCGGCTGCTAGTCCTCCTTTCATGCAGAATCTTAAGGTCCTAGCTCATGTCCAAGGCACCAAAGCCAGCTAAAAAGTCAATAACCGATACCTAAAACTTGAATTGTACTACTTCTTACTGGCTATTACATCATTTTAGAAGCTTCATCTGTGTTCTACTATGGTGCTTTTAGTGTCTCCGAATACCGCAGTACGCGACATAGCTTTGCAGACGATAAGTACAACCGTTTCAGAGAGAAGAGCGGCCAATGTGACGATCTGGCTTTAGGTCGATTCGATAACAAATGACGAAAACCGACGGATTTCTCAGGTTTTTACTACATATGAACACTTTTCACATTCTCCCGTGCAACTCGGCTGCTAGTCCTCCTTTCATGCAGAATCCTAAGGTCCTAGCTCATGTCCAAGGCACCAAAGCCAGCTAAAAATTCAATAATCAATACCTAAAACTTGAAATGTACTGCTTCTTAGTGGCTATTACATCAACTTAGAAGCTTCATCTGTGTTCTACTACGTTGCTTTTAGTTTCTCCGCATACCGCAGCACGCGACATAGTTTTGCAGACGATAAGTACAACCGTTTCAGAGGGAAGAGCGGCCAATGTGACGATCTGGCTTTAAGTCGATTCGATAACAAATGACGAAAACGGACGGATTTCTCAGGTTTTTACTACATATGAACACTTTTCACATTCTCCCGTGCAACTTGGCTGCTAGTCCTCCTTTCATGCAGAATCTTAAGGTCCTAGCTCATGTCCAAGGCACCAAAGCCAGCGAAAAATTCAATAATCAATACCTAAAACTTGAATTCTACTACTTCTTACTGGCTAATACATCAACTTAGAAGCTTCATCTGTGTTCTACTACGGTGCTTTTAGTTTCTCCGTATACCGCAGCACGCGACATAGTTTTGTAGACGATAAGTACAACCGTTTCAGAGAGAAGAGCGGCGAATGTGACGATGTGGCTTTAAGTCGATTCGATAACAAATGACGAAAACGGACGGATGTCTCAGGTTTTTACTACATATGAACACTTTTCATATTCTCCCGTGCTACTCGGCTGCTAGTCCTCCTTTCATGCAGAATCTTAAGGTCCTAGCTCATGTCCAAGGCACCAAAGCCAGCTAAAAGGTCAATATTCAATACCTAAAACTTGAATTGTACTACTTCTTACTGGCTATTACATCAACTTAGAAGCTTGATCTGGGTTCTACTATGGTGCTTTTAGTGTCTCAGCATACCGCAGCACGCCACATAGCTTTGCAGACGATAAGTACATCCGTTTCAGAGAGAAGATCGGCCAATGTGACGATCTGGCTTTAAGTCGATTCGATAACAAATGACGAAAACGGACGGATTTCTCAGGTTTTTACTACAAATGAACACTTTTCACATTCTCCCGTGCAACTCGGCTGCTAGTCCTCCTTTCATGCAGAATCTTAAGGTCCTAGCTCATGTCCAAGGCACCAAAGCCAGCTAAAAAGTCAATAACCGATACCTAAAACTTGAATTGTACTACTTCTTACTGGCTATTACATCATTTTAGAAGCTTCATCTGTGTTCTACTATGGTGCTTTTAGTGTCTCCGAATACCGCAGTACGCGACATAGCTTTGCAGACGATAAGTACAACCGTTTCAGAGAGCAGAGCGGTCAATGTGACGATCTGGCTTTAAGTCGATTCGATAACAAATGACGAAAACAGACGTATTTCTCAGGTTTTTACTACATTTGAACACTTTTCACATTCTCCCGTGCAACTCGGCTGCTAATCCTCCTTTCATGCAGAATTTTAAGGTCCTAGCTCATGATCAAGGCACCACAGCCAGCTAAAAAGTCAATAACCGATACCTAAAACTTGAATTGGACTACTTCTTACTGGCTATTACATCAACTTAGAAGCTTCATCTGTGTTCTATTATGGTGCTTTTCCTGTTTCCGCCTACGGCAACACGCGACATAGCTTTGCAGACGATAAGTACAACCGTTTCAGAGAGAAGAGCGGCCAATGTGACGATCTGGCTTTAAGTCGATTCGATAACAAATGACGAAAACGGTCGGATTTCTCAGGTTTTTACTACATATGAACACTTTTAACATTCTGCCGTGCAACTCGGCTGCTAGTCCTCCTTTCATGCAGAATTTTAAGGTCCTAGCTCATGGTCAAGGCACCAAAGCCAGCTAAAAAGTCAATAACCGATACCTAAAACTTGAATTGGACTACTTCTTACTGGCTATTACATCAACTTAGAAGCTTCATCTGTGTTCTATTATGGTGCTTTTCCTGTTTCCACCTACGGCAACTCGCGACATAGCTTTGCTGACGATAAGTACAACCATTTCAGAGAGAAGATCGGCCAATGTGACGATCTGGCTTTAAGTCGATTCGGTAACAAATGACGAAAACGGACGGATTTCTCAGGTTTTTACTACATATGAACACTTTTCACATTCTCCCGTGCAACTCGGCTGCTAGTCCTCCTTTCATGCAGAATCTTAAGGTCCTAGCTCATGTCCAAGGCACCAAAGCCAGCTAAAAAGTCAATAACCGATACCTAAAACTTGAATTGTACTACTTCTTACTGGCTATTACATCATTTTAGAAGCTTCATCTGTGTTCTACTATGGTGCTTTTAGTTTCTCCGAATACCGCAGTACGCGACATAGCTTTGCAGACGATAAGTACAACCGTTTCAGAGAGAAGAGCGGCCAATGTGACGATCTGGCTTTAGGTCGATTCGATAACAAATGACGAAAACCGACGGATTTCTCAGGTTTTTACTACATATGAACACTTTTCACATTCTCCCGTGCAACTCGGCTGCTAGTCCTCCTTTCATGCAGAATCCTAAGGTCCTAGCTCATGTCCAAGGCACCAAAGCCAGCTAAAAATTCAATAATCAATACCTAAAACTTGAAATGTACTGCTTCTTAGTGGCTATTACATCAACTTAGAAGCTTCATCTGTGTTCTACTACGTTGCTTTTAGTTTCTCCGCATACCGCAGCACGCGACATAGTTTTGCAGACGATAAGTACAACCGTTTCAGAGGGAAGAGCGGCCAATGTGACGATCTGGCTTTAAGTCGATTCGATAACAAATGACGAAAACGGACGGATTTCTCAGGTTTTTACTACATATGAACACTTTTCACATTCTCCCGTGCAACTTGGCTGCTAGTCCTCCTTTCATGCAGAATCTTAAGGTCCTAGCTCATGTCCAAGGCACCAAAGCCAGCGAAAAATTCAATAATCAATACCTAAAACTTGAATTCTACTACTTCTTACTGGCTAATACATCAACTTAGAAGCTTCATCTGTGTTCTACTATGGTGCTTTTAGTTTCTCCGTATACCGCAGCACGCGACATAGTTTTGTAGACGATAAGTACAACCGTTTCAGAGAGAAGAGCGGCGAATGTGACGATGTGGCTTTAAGTCGATTCGATAACAAATGACGAAAACGGACGGATGTCTCAGGTATTTACTACATATGAACACTTTTCATATTCTCCCGTGCTACTCGGCTGCTAGTCCTCCTTTCATGCAGAATCTTAAGGTCCTAGCTCATGTCCAAGGCACCAAAGCCAGCTAAAAGGTCAATATTCAATACCTAAAACTTGAATTGTACTACTTCTTACTGGCTATTACATCAACTTAGAAGCTTGATCTGTGTTCTACTATGGTGCTTTTAGTGTCTCAGCATACCGCAGCACGCCACATAGCTTTGCAGACGATAAGTACATCCGTTTCAGAGAGAAGATCGGCCAATGTGACGATCTGGCTTTAAGTCGATTCGATAACAAATGACGAAAACGGACGGATTTCTCAGGTTTTTACTACAAATGAACACTTTTCACATTCTCCCGTGCAACTCGGCTGCTAGTCCTCCTTTCATGCAGAATCTTAAGGTCCTAGCTCATGTCCAAGGCACCAAAGCCAGCTAAAAAGTCAATAACCGATACCTAAAACTTGAATTGTACTACTTCTTACTGGCTATTACATCATTTTAGAAGCTTCATCTGTGTTCTACTATGGTGCTTTTAGTGTCTCCGAATACCGCAGTACGCGACATAGCTTTGCAGACGATAAGTACAACCGTTTCAGAGAGCAGAGCGGTCAATGTGACGATCTGGCTTTAAGTCGATTCGATAACAAATGACGAAAACAGACGTATTTCTCAGGTTTTTACTACATTTGAACACTTTTCACATTCTGC
This sequence comes from Schistocerca gregaria, assembly GCF_023897955.1. Classification (NCBI taxonomy): domain Eukaryota; kingdom Metazoa; phylum Arthropoda; class Insecta; order Orthoptera; family Acrididae; genus Schistocerca; species Schistocerca gregaria. Next base: position 4,745,900 of record NW_026061812.1, on the reverse strand, counting down.
CGTGCAACTCGGCTGCTAGTCCTCCATCCGTGCAGAATTTTAAGGTCCTAGCTCATGGTCAAGGCACCAAAGCCAGCTAAAAAGTCAATAACCGATACCTAAAACTTGAATTGGACTACTTCTTACTGGCTATTACATCAACTTAGAAGCTTCATCTGTGTTCTATTATGGTGCTTTTCCTGTTTCCACCTACGGCAACTCGCGACATAGCTTTGCTGACGATAAGTACAACCATTTCAGAGAGAAGATCGGCCAATGTGACGATCTGGCTTTAAGTCGATTCGGTAACAAATGACGAAAACGGACGGATTTCTCAGGTTTTTACTACATATGAACACTTTTCACATTCTCCCGTGCAACTCGGCTGCTAGTCCTCCTTTCATGCAGAATCTTAAGGTCCTAGCTCATGTCCAAGGCACCAAAGCCAGCTAAAAAGTCAATAACCGATACCTAAAACTTGAATTGTACTACTTCTTACTGGCTATTACATCATTTTAGAAGCTTCATCTGTGTTCTACTATGGTGCTTTTAGTGTCTCCGAATACCGCAGTACGCGACATAGCTTTGCAGACGATAAGTACAACCGTTTCAGAGAGAAGAGCGGCCAATGTGACGATCTGGCTTTAGGTCGATTCGATAACAAATGACGAAAACCGACGGATTTCTCAGGTTTTTACTACATATGAACACTTTTCACATTCTCCCGTGCAACTCGGCTGCTAGTCCTCCTTTCATGCAGAATCCTAAGGTCCTAGCTCATGTCCAAGGCACCAAAGCCAGCTAAAAATTCAATAATCAATACCTAAAACTTGAAATGTACTGCTTCTTAGTGGCTATTACATCAACTTAGAAGCTTCATCTGTGTTCTACTACGTTGCTTTTAGTTTCTCCGCATACCGCAGCACGCGACATAGTTTTGCAGACGATAAGTACAACCGTTTCAGAGGGAAGAGCGGCCAATGTGACGATCTGGCTTTAAGTCGATTCGATAACAAATGACGAAAACGGACGGATTTCTCAGGTTTTTACTACATATGAACACTTTTCACATTCTCCCGTGCAACTTGGCTGCTAGTCCTCCTTTCATGCAGAATCTTAAGGTCCTAGCTCATGTCCAAGGCACCAAAGCCAGCGAAAAATTCAATAATCAATACCTAAAACTTGAATTCTACTACTTCTTACTGGCTAATACATCAACTTAGAAGCTTCATCTGTGTTCTACTACGGTGCTTTTAGTTTCTCCGTATACCGCAGCACGCGACATAGTTTTGTAGACGATAAGTACAACCGTTTCAGAGAGAAGAGCGGCGAATGTGACGATGTGGCTTTAAGTCGATTCGATAACAAATGACGAAAACGGACGGATGTCTCAGGTTTTTACTACATATGAACACTTTTCATATTCTCCCGTGCTACTCGGCTGCTAGTCCTCCTTTCATGCAGAATCTTAAGGTCCTAGCTCATGTCCAAGGCACCAAAGCCAGCTAAAAGGTCAATATTCAATACCTAAAACTTGAATTGTACTACTTCTTACTGGCTATTACATCAACTTAGAAGCTTGATCTGTGTTCTACTATGGTGCTTTTAGTGTCTCAGCATACCGCAGCACGCCACATAGCTTTGCAGACGATAAGTACATCCGTTTCAGAGAGAAGATCGGCCAATGTGACGATCTGGCTTTAAGTCGATTCGATAACAAATGACGAAAACGGACGGATTTCTCAGGTTTTTACTACAAATGAACACTTTTCACATTCTCCCGTGCAACTCGGCTGCTAGTCCTCCTTTCATGCAGAATCTTAAGGTCCTAGCTCATGTCCAAGGCACCAAAGCCAGCTAAAAAGTCAATAACCGATACCTAAAACTTGAATTGTACTACTTCTTACTGGCTATTACATCATTTTAGAAGCTTCATCTGTGTTCTACCATGGTGCTTTTAGTGTCTCCGAATACCGCAGTACGCGACATAGCTTTGCAGACGATAAGTACAACCGTTTCAGAGAGCAGAGCGGTCAATGTGACGATCTGGCTTTAAGTCGATTCGATAACAAATGACGAAAACAGACGTATTTCTCAGGTTTTTACTACATTTGAACACTTTTCACATTCTCCCGTGCAACTCGGCTGCTAATCCTCCTTTCATGCAGAATTTTAAGGTCCTAGCTCATGATCAAGGCACCACAGCCAGCTAAAAAGTCAATAACCGATACCTAAAACTTGAATTGGACTACTTCTTACTGGCTATTACATCAACTTAGAAGCTTCATCTGTGTTCTATTATGGTGCTTTTCCTGTTTCCGCCTACGGCAACACGCGACATAGCTTTGCAGACGATAAATACAACCGTTTCAGAGAGAAGATCGGCCAATGTGACGATCCGGCTTTAAGTCGATTCGATAACAAATGACGAAAACGGACGGATTTCTCAGGTTTTTACTGCATATGAACACTTATCACATTCTCCCGTGCAACTCGGCTGCTAGTCCTCCTTTCATGCAGAATCTTAAGGTCCTAGCTCATGTCCAAGGCACCAAAGCCAGCTAAAAAGTCAATAAGCGATACCTAAAACTTGAATTCCACTACTTCTTACTGGCTATTACATCAACTTAGAAGCTTCATCTGTGTTCTACTATGGTGCTTTTAGTGTCTCCACATACCGCAGCACGCGACATAGCTTTCCAGACGATAAGTACAAGCGTTTCAGAGAGAAGAGCTGCCAATGTGGCGATCTGGCTTTAAGTCGATTCGATAACAAATGACCAATACGGACGGATTTCTCAGGTTTTTACTACATATGAACACTTTTCACATTCTCCCCTGCAACTCGGTTGCTAGTCCTCCTTTCATGCAGAATCTTAAGGTCCTAGCTCATGTCCAAGGCACCAAAGCCAGCTAAAAGGTCAATATTCAATACCTAAAACTTGAATTGTACTACTTCTTACTGGCTATTACATCAACTTAGAACCTTGATCTGTGTTCTACTATGGTGCTTTTAGTGTCTCAGCATACCGCAGCACGCGACATAGCTTTGCAGACGATAAGTACATCCGTTTCAGAGAGAAGATCGGCCAATGTGACGATCTGGCTTTAAGTCGATTCGATAACAAATGACGAAAACGGACGGATTTCTCAGGTTTTTACTACATATGAACACTTTTCACATTCTCCCGTGCAACTCGGCTGCTAGTCCTCCTTTCATGCAGAATCTTAAGGTCCTAGCTCATGTCCAAGGCACCAAAGCCAGCTAAAAAGTCAATAACCGATACCTAAAACTTGAATTGTACTACTTCTTACTGGCTATTACATCATTTTAGAAGCTTCATCTGTGTTCTACTATGGTGCTTTTAGTGTCTCCGAATACCGCAGTACGCGACATAGCTTTGCAGACGATAAGTACAACCGTTTCAGAGAGCAGAGCGGTCAATGTGACGATCTGGCTTTAAGTCGATTCGATAACAAATGACGAAAACAGACGTATTTCTCAGGTTTTTACTACATTTGAACACTTTTCACATTCTCCCGTGCAACTCGGCTGCTAATCCTCCTTTCATGCAGAATTTTAAGGTCCTAGCTCATGATCAAGGCACCACAGCCAGCTAAAAAGTCAATAACCGATACCTAAAACTTGAATTGGACTACTTCTTACTGGCTATTACATCAACTTAGAAGCTTCATCTGTGTTCTATTATGGTGCTTTTCCTGTTTCCGCCTACGGCAACACGCGACATAGCTTTGCAGACGATAAGTACAACCGTTTCAGAGAGAAGATCGGCCAATGTGACGATCTGGCTTTAAGTCGATTCGGTAACAAATGACGAAAACGGACGGATTTCTCAGGTTTTTACTACATATGAACACTTTTCACATTCTCCCGTGCAACTCGGCTGCTAGTCCTCCTTTCATACAGAATCCTAAGGTCCTAGCTCATGTCCAAGGCACCAAAGCCAGCTAAAAAGTCAATAATCAATACCTAAAATTTGAAATGTACTGCTTCTTACTGGCTATTACATCAACTTAGAAGCTTCATCTGTGTTCTACTACGTTGCTTTTAGTTTCTCCGCATACCGCAGCACGCGACATAGTTTTGCAGACGATAAGTACAACCGTTTCAGAGAGAAGAGCGGCCAATGTGACGATCTGGCTTTAAGTCTATTCGATAACAAATGACGAAAACGGACTGATTTCTCAGGTTTTTACTACATATGAACACTTTTCACATTCTCCCGTGCAACTCGGCTGCTAGTCCTCCTTTCATGCAGAATCTTAAGGTCCTAGCTCATGTCCAAGGCACCAAAGCCAGCTAAAAAGTCAATAATCAATACCTAAAACTTGAATTGTACTACTTCTTACTGGCTAATACATCAACTTAGAAGCTTCACCTGTGTTCTACTACGGTGCTTATAGTTTCTCCGGATACCGCAGCACGCGACATAGTTTTGTAGACGATAAGTACAACCGTTTCAGAGAGAAGAGCGGCGAATGTGACGATGTGGCTTTAAGTCGATTCGATAACAAATGACGAAAACGGACGGATGTCTCAGGTTTTTACTACATATGAACACTTTTCACATTCTCCCGTGCTACTCGGCTGCTAGTCCTCCTTTCATGCAGAATCTTAAGGTCCTAGCTCATGTCCAAGGCACCAAAGCCAGCTAAAAGGTCAATATTCAATACCTAAAACTTGAATTGTACTACTTCTTACTGGCTATTACATCAACTTAGAAGCTTGATCTGTGTTCTACTATGGTGCTTTTAGTGTCTCAGCATACCGCAGCACGCGACATAGCTTTGCAGACGATAAGTACATCCGTTTCAGAGAGAAGATCGGCCAATGTGACGATCTGGCTTTAAGTCGATTCGATAACAAATGACGAAAACAGAGGTATTTCTCAGGTTTTTACTACATTTGAACACTTTTCACATTCTCTCATGCAACTCGGCTGCCAGTCCTCCTTTCATGCAGAATATTAAGGTCCTAGCTCATGTCCAAGGCACCAAAGCCAGCTAAAAATTCAATATTCAATACCTAAAACTTGAATTGTACTACTTCTTACTGGCTATTACATCAACTTAGAAGCTTCATCTGTGTTCTACTGTGGTGCTTGTAGTGTCTCAGCATACCGCAGCAGGCGACATAGCTTTGCAGACGATAAGTACAACCGTTTCAGAGAGAAGAGCGGCCAATGTGACGATCTGGCTCTAAGTCGATTCGATAACAAATGACGAAAACGGACGGATTTCTCAGGTTTTTACTGCATATGAACACTTATCACATTCTCCCGTGCAACTCGGCTGCTAGTCCTCCTTTCATGCAGAATCTTAAGGTCCTAGCTCATGTCCAAGGCACCAAAGCCAGCTAAAAAGGCAATAACCGATACCTAAAACTTGAATTGTACTACTTCTTACTGGCTATTACATCAACTTAGAACCTTGATCTGTGTTCTACTATGGTGCTTTTAGTGTCTCAGCATACCGCAGCACGCGACATAGCTTTGCAGACGATAAGTACAACCGTTTCAGAGAGCAGAGCGGTCAATGTGACGATCTGGCTTTATGTCGATTCGATAACAAATGACGAAAACGGACGGATTTCTCAGGTTTTTACTACATATGAACACTTTTCACATTCTCCCGTGCAACTCGGCTGCTAGTCCTCCTCTCATGCAGAATCTTAAGGTCCTAGCTCATGTCCAAGGCACCAAAGCCAGCTAAAAAGTCAATAACCGATACATAAAACTTGAATTGTACTACTTCTTACTGGGTATTACATCAACTTAGAAGCTTCATCTGTGTTCTACTATGGTGCTTTTAGTGTCTCCGCATACCGCAGCACGCGACATAGCTTTGCAGACGATAAGTACAACCGTTTCAGAGAGAAGAGCGGCCAATGTGACGATCTGGCTTTAAGTCGATTCGATAACAAATGACGAAAACGGACGGATTTCTCAGGTTTTTACTACATATGAACACTTTTCACATTCTCCCGTGCAACTCGGCTGCTAGTCCTCCTTTCATGCAGAATCTTAAGGTCCTAGCTCATGTCCAAGGCACCAAAGCCAGCTAAAAAGTCAATAATCAATACCTAAAACTTGAAATGTACTACTTCTTACTGGCTATTACATCAACTTAGAAGCTTCATGTGTGTTCTACTACGTTGCTTTTAGTTTCTCCGCATACCGCAGCACGCGACATAGTTTTGCAGACGATAAGTACAACCGTTTCAGAGAGAAGAGCGGCCAATGTGACGATCTGGCTTTAAGTCGATTCGATAACAAATGACGAAAACGGACGGATTTCTCAGGTTTTTACTACATATGAACACTTATCACATTCTCCCGTGCAACTTGGCTGCTAGTCCTCCTTTCATGCAGAATCTTAAGGTCCTAGCTCATGTCCAAGGCACCAAAGCCAGCTAAAAAGTCAATAATCAATACCTAAAACTTGAATTGTACTACTTCTTACTGGCTAATACATCAACTTAGAAGCTTCATCTGTGTTCTACTACGGTGCTTTTAGTTTCTCCGCATGCCGCAGCACGCGACATAGCTTTGCAGACGATAAGTACAAGCATTTCAGAGAGAAGAGCGGGGTATGTGACGATCTGGCTTTAAGTCGATTCGATAACTAATGACCAAAACGGACGGATTTCTCAGGTTTTTACTACATATGAACACTTTTCACATTCTCCCCTGCAACTCGGCTGCTAGTCCTCCTTTCATGCAGAATCTTAAGGTCCTAGCTCACGTCCAAAGCACCAAAGCCAACTAAAAGGTCAATATTCAATACCTAAAACTTGAATTGTACTACTTCTTACTGGCTATTACATCAACTTAGAAGCTTGATCTGTGTTCTACTATGGTGCTTTTAGTGTCTCAGCATACCGCAGCACGCGACATAGCTTTGCAGACGATAAGTACATCTGTTTCAGAGAGAAGATCGGACAATGTGACGATCTGGCTTTAAGTCGATTCGATAACAAATGACGAAAACGGACGGATTTCTCAGGTTTTTACTACATATGAACACTTTTCACATTCTCCCGTGCAACTCGGCTGCTAGTCCTCCTTTCATGCAGAATCTTAAGGTCCTAGCTCATGTCCAAGGCACCAAAGCCAGCTAAAAAGTCAATAATCGATACCTAAAACTTGAATTCCACTACTTCTTACTGGCTATTACATCAACTTAGAAGCTTCATCTGTGTTCTACTATGGTGCTTTTAGTGTCTCCACATACCGCAGCACGCGACATAGCTTTGCAGACGATAAGTACAACCGTTGCAGAGAGAAGTGCGGTCAATGTGACGATCTGGCTTTAAGTCGATTCGATAACAAATGACGAAAACGGACGGATTTCTCAGGTTTTTACTACATATGAACACTTTTCACATTCTCCCCTGCAACTCGGCTGCTAGTCCTCCTTTCATGCAGAATATTAAGGTCCTAGCTGAAGTCCAAGGCACCAAAGCCAGCTAAAAATTCAATATTCAATACCTAAAACTTGAATTGCACTACTTCTTACTGGATATTACATCATCTTAGAAGCTTCATCTGTGTTCTACTATGGTGCTTGTAGTGTCTCAGCATACCGCAGCACGCGACATAGCTTTGCAGACGATAAGTACAACCGTTTCAGAGAGAAGAGCGGTCAATGTGACGATCTGGCTTTAAGTCGATTCGATAACAAATGACGAAAACGGACGGATGTCTCAGGTTTTTACTGCATATGAACACTTTTCACATTCTCCCGTGCAACTCGGCTGCTAGTCCTCCTTTCATGCAGAATCTTAAGGTCCTAGCTCATGTCCAAGGCACCAAAGCCAGCTAAAAAGTCAATAATCGATACCTAAAACTTGAATTGTACTAATTCTTACTGGCTATTACATCAACTTAGAAGCTTCATCTGTGTTCTACTATGGTGCTTTTAGTGTCTCCGCATAACGCAGCACGCGACATAGCTTTGTAGACGATAAGTACAACCGTTTCAGAGAGAAGAGCGGCCAATGTGTCGATCTGGCTCTAAGTCGATTCGATAACAAATGACGAAAACGGACAAATTTCTCTGGTTTTTACTACATATGCACACTTTTCACATTCTCCCGTGCAACTCGGCTGCTAGTCCTCCTCTCATGCAGAATCTTAAGGTCCTAGCTCATGTCCAAGGCACCAAAGCCAGCTAAAAATTCAATATTCAATACCTAAAACTTGAATTGTACTACTTCTTACTGGCTATTACATCAACTTAGAAGCTTCATCTGTGTTCTACTGTGGTGCTTGTAGTGTCTCAGCATACCGCAGCAGGCGACATAGCTTTGCAGACGATAAGTACAACCGTTTCAGAGAGAAGAGTGGCCAATGTGACGATCTGGCTTTAAGTCGATTCGATAACAAATGACGAAAACGGACGGATGTCTCAGGTTTTTACTGCATATGAACACTTTTCACATTCTCCCGTGCAACTCGGCTGCTAGTCCTCCCTTCATGCAGAATCTTAAGATCCTAGCTCATGTCCAAGGCACCAAAGCCAGCTAAAAAGTCAATAATCGATACCTAAAACTAGAATTGTACTACTTCTTACTGGCTATTACATTAACTTAGAAGCTTCATCTGTGTTCTACTGTGGTGCATTTAGTGTCTCCGCATACCGCAGCACGCGACATAGCTTTGTAGACGATAAGTACAACCGTTTCAGAGAGAAGAGCGGCTAATGTGACGATCTGGCTTTAAGTCGATTCGATAACAAATGAGGAAAACGGACGGATTTCTCAGGTTTTTACTACATATGAACACTTTTCACATCCTCCCGTGCAACTCGGCTGCTAGTCCTCCTTTCATGCAGAATATTAAGATCCTAGCTGATGTCCAAGGCACCAAAGCCAGCTAAAAATTCAATATTCAATACCTAAAACTTGAATTGCACTACTTCTTACTGGATATTACATCATCTTAGAAGCTTCATCTGTGTTCTACTATGGTGCTTGTAGTGTCTCAGCATACCGCAGCACGCGACATAGCTTTGCGGACGATAAGTACAACCGTTTCAGAGAGAAGAGCGGCCAATGTGACGATCTGGCTTTAAGTCGATTCGATAACAAATGACGAAAACGGACGGATGTCTCAGGTTTTTACTGCATATGAACACTTTTCACATTCTCCCGTGCAACTCGGCTGCTAGTCCTCCTTTCATGCAGAATCTTAAGGTCCTAGCTCATGTCCAAGGCACCAAAGCCAGCTAAAAAGTCTATAATCGATACCTAAAACTTGAATTGTACTACTTCTTACTGGCTATTACATCAACTTAGAAGCTTCATCTGTGTTCTACTATGGTGCTTTTAGTGTCTCCGCATAACGCAGCACGCGACATAGCTTTGTAGACGATAAGTACAACCGTTTCAGAGAGAAGAGCGGCCAATGTGTCGATCTGGCTCTAAGTCGATTCGATAACAAATGACGAAAACGGACAAATTTCTTTGGTTTTCACTACATATGAACACTTTTCACATTCTCCCGTGCAACTCGGCTGCTAGTCCTCCTCTCATGCAGAATCTTAAGGTCCTAACTCAAGTCCAAGGCACCAAAGCCAGCTAAAAAGTCAATAATCAATACCTAAAACTTGAATTGTACTAATTCTTACTGGGTATTACATCAACTTAGAAGCTTCATCTGTGTTCTACTATGGTGCTTTCAGTGTCTCCGCATACCGCAGCACGCGACATAGCTTTGCAGACGATAAGTACAACCGTTTCAGAGAGAAGAGCGGCCAATGTGACGATCTGGCTTTAAGTCGATTCGATAACAAATGACGAAAACGGACGTATTTCTCAGGTTTTTACTACATTTGAACACTTTTCACATTCTCTCATGCAACTCGGCTGCTAGTCCTCCTTTCATGCAGAATCTTAAGGTCCTAGCTCATGTCCAAGGCACCAATGCCATCTAAAAATTCAATATTCAGTACCTAAAACTTGAATTGTACTACTTCTTACTGGCTATTACATCAACTTAGAAGCTTCATCTGTGTTCTACTGTGGTGCTTGTAGTGTCTCAGCATACCGCAGCAGGCGACATAGCTTTGCAGACGATAAGTACAACCGTTTCAGAGAGAAGAGCGGCCAATGTGACAATCTGCCATTAAGTCGATTCGATAACAAATGACGAAAACGGACGGATGTCTCAGGTTTTTACTGCATATGAACACTTTTCACATTCTCCCGTGCAACTCGGCTGCTAGTCCTCCTTTCATGCAGAATCTTAAGGTCCTAGCTCATGTCCAAGGCACCAAAGACAGCTAAAAAGTCAATAATCGATACCTAATACTTGAATTGTACTACTTCTTACTGGCTATTACATCATTTTAGAAGCTTCATCTGTGTTCTACTATGGTGCTTTTAGTGTCTCCGAATACCGCAGCTCGCGACATAGCTTTGCAGACGATAAGTACAACCGTTTCAGAGAGCAGAGTGGTCAATGTGACGATCTGGCTTTAAGTCGATTCGATAACAAATGCCGAAAACGGACGGATTTCTCAGGTTTTTACTACATATGAACACTTTTCACATTCTCCCGTGCAACTCGGCTGCTAGTCCTATTTCATGCAGAATATTAAGGTCCTAGCTCATGTCCAAGGCACCAAAGCCAGCTAAAAATTCAATATTCAATACTTAAAACTTGAATTGTACTACTTCTTACTGGATATTACATCAACTTAGAAGCTTCATCTGTGTTCTACTATGGTGCTTGTAGTGTCTCAGCATACCGCAGCACGCGACATAGCTTTGCAGACGATAAGTACAACCGTTTCAGAGAGAAGAGCGGCCAATGTGACGATCTGGCTTTAAGTCGATTCGATAACAAATGACCAAAACGGACGGATGTCTCAGGTTTTTACTGCATATGAACACTTTTCACATTCTCCCGTGCAACTCGGCTGCTAGTCCTCCTTTCATGCAGTATCTTAAGGTCCTAGCTCATGTCCAAGGCACCAAAGCCAGCTAAAAAGTCAATAATCGATACCTAAAACTTGAATTGTACTACCTCTTACTGCCTAGTACATCAACTTAGAAGCTTCATCTGTGTTCTACTGTGGTGCTTGTAGTGTCTCAGCATACCGCAGCAGGCGACATAGCTTTGCAGACGATAAGTACAACCGTTTCAGAGAGAAGAGCGGCCAATGTGACGATCTGGCTTTAAGTCGATCCGATAACAAATGACGAAAACGGACGGATGTCTCAGGTTTTTACTGCATATGAACACTTATCACATTCTCCCGTGCAACTCGGCTGCTTGTCCTCCTTTCATGCAGAATCTTAAGGTCCTAGCTCATGTCCAAGGCACCAAAGCCAGCTAAAAAGTCAATAACCGATACCTAAAACTTGAATTGTACTACTTCTTAGTGGCTATTACATCATTTTAGAAGCTTCATCTGTGTTCTACTATGGTGGTTTTAGTGTCGCCGAATACCGCAGTACGCGACATAGCTTTACAGACGATAAGTACAACCGTTTCAGAGAGCAGAGCGGTCAATGTGACGAACTGGCTTTAAGTCGATTCGATAACAAATGACGAAAACGGACGGATTTCTCAGGTTTCTACTACATATGAACACTTTTCACATTCTCCCGTGCAACTCGGCTGCTAGTCCTCCTCTCATGCAGAATCTTAAGGTCCTAGCTCATGTCTAAGGCACCAAAGCCAGCTAAAAAGTCAATAATCAAAACCTAAAACTTGAATTGTACTACCTCTTACTGGCTAGTACATCAACTTAGAAGCTTCATCTGTGTTCCACTATGGTGCTTGTAGTGTCTCAGCATACCGCAGCACGCGACATAGCTTTGCAGACGATAAGTACAACCGTTTCAGAGAGAAGAGCGGCCAATGTGTCGATCTGGCTTTAAGTCGATTCGATAACAAATGACGAAAACAGACGTATTTATCTGGTTTTTACTACATTTGAACACTTTTCACATTCTCTCATGCAACTCGGCTGCTAGTCCTCCTTTCATGCAGAATATTAAGGTCCTAGCTCATGTCCAAGGCACCAAAGCCAGCTAAAAATTCAATATTCAATACCTAAAACTTGAGTTGTACTACTTTTTACTGGCTATTACATCAACTTAGAAGCTTGATCTGTGTTCTACTGTGGTGCTTGTAGTGTCTGAGCATACCGCAGCAGGCGACATAGCTTTGCAGACGATAAGTACAACCGTTTCAGAGAGAAGAGCGGCCAATGTGACGATCTGGCTTTAAGTCGATTCGATAACAAATGACGAAAACGGACGGATGTCTCAGGCTTTTACTGCATATGAACACTTTTCACATTCTCCCGTGCAACTCGGCTGCTAGTCCTCCTTTCATGCAGAATCTTAAGGTCCTAGCTCATGTCCAAGGCACCAAAGCCAGCTAAAAAGTCAATAATCGATACCTAAAACTTGAATTGTACTACTTCTTACTGGCTATTACATTAACTTAGAAGCTTCATCTGTGTTCTACTATGGTGCTTTTAGTGTCTCCGCATACCGCAGCACGCGACATAGCTTTGTAGACGATAAGTACAACCGTTTCAGAGAGAAGAGCGGCTAATGTGACGATCTGGCTTTAAGTCGATTCGATAACAAATGAGGAAAACGGACGGATTTCTCAGGTTTTTACTACATATGAACACTTTTCACATCCTCCCGTGCAACTCGGCTGCTAGTCCTCCTTTCATGCAGAATCTTAAGGTCCTAGCTCATGTCCACGGCACCAAAGCCAGCTAAAAAGTCAATAATCGATACCTAAAACTTGAATTCTACTACTTCTTACTGGCTATTACATCAACTTAGAAGCTTCATCTGTGTTCTACTACGGTGCATATAGTTTCTCCGCATACCGCAGCACGCGACATGGCTTTGCAGACGATAAGTACAACCGTTTCAGAGAGAAGAGCGGCCAATCTGACGATCTGGCTTTAAGTCGATTCGATAACAAATGAAGAAAACGGACGGATTTCTCAGGTTTTTACTACATATGAACACTTTTCACATTCTCCCGTTCAACTCGGCTGCTAGTCCTCCTTTCATGCAGAATCTTAAGGTCCTAGCTCATGTCCAAGGCACCAAAGCCAGCTAAAAAGTCAATAATCAATACCTAAAACTTGAATTGTACTACTTCTTACTGGCTAATACATCAACTTAGAAGCTTCATCTGTGTTCTACTACGGTGCTTTTAGTTTCTCCGCATACCGCAGCACGCGACATAGTTTTGCAGACGATAAGTACAACCGTTTCAGAGAGAAGAGCGGCCAATGTGACGATGTGGCTTTAAGTCGATTCGATAAGAAATGACGAAAACGGACGGATGTCTCAGGTTTTTACTACATATGAACACTTTTCACATTCTCCCGTGCAACTCGGCAGCTAGTCCTCCTTTCATGCAGAAACTTAAGGTCCTAGCTCATGTCCAAGGCACCAAAGCCAGCTAAAAAGTCAATAATCGATTCCTAAAACTTGAATTGTACTACTTCTTACTGGATATTACATCAACTTAGAAGCTTCATCTGTATTCTACTGTGGTGCTTTTAGTGTCTCCGAATACCGCAGTACGCGACATAGCTTTGCAGACGATAAGTACAACCGTTTCAGAGAGAAGAGCGGCCAATATAACGATCTGGCTTTATGTCGATTCGATAACAAATGACGAAAACGGACGGATTTCTCAGGTTTTTACTACATATGAACACTTTTCACATTCTCCCGTGCAACTCGATTGCTAGTCCTCCTTTCATGCAGAATATTAAGGTCCTGGCTCATGTCCAAGGCACCAAAGCCAGCTAAAAAGTCAATAAACGATACTTAAAACTTGAATGCTACTACTTCTTACTGGCTATTACATCAACTTAGAAGCTTCATCTGTGTTCTACTATGGTGCTTTTAGTGTCTCCACATACCGCAGCACGCGACATAGCTTTGCAGACGATAAGTACAACCGTTTCAGAGAGAAGAGCGGCCAATGTGACGATCTGGCTTTAAGTCGATTCGATAACAAATGACGAAAACGGACAGATTTCTAAGGTTTTTACTACATATGAACACTTTTCACATTCTCCCGTGCAACTCGTCTGCTAGTCCTCCTTTCATGCAAAACGTTAAGGTCCTAGCTCATGTCCAAGGCACCAAAGCCAGCTAAAAAGTCAATAACCGATACCTAAAACTTGAATTGTACTACTTCTTACTGGATATTACATCAACTTAGAAGCTTCATCTGTGTTCTACTATGGTGCTTTTAGTGTCTCCGCATAACGCAGCACGCGACATAGCTTTGTAGACGATAAGTACAACCGTTTCAGAGAGAAGAGCGGCCAATGTGTCGATCTGGCTCTAAGTCGATTCGATAACAAATGACGAAAACGGACAAATTTCTCTGGTTTTTACTACATATGAACACTTTTCACATTCTCCCGTGCAACTCGTCTGCTAGTCCTCCTGTCATGCAAAACGTTAAGGTCCTAGCTCATGTCCAAGGCACCAAAGCCAGCTAAAAAGTCAATAACCGATACCTAAAACTTGAATTGTACTACTTCTTACTGGCTATTACATCATTTTAGAAGCTTCATCTGTGTTCTACGATGGTGCTTTTAGTGTCTCCGCATAACGCAGCACGCGACATAGCTTTGTAGACGATAAGTACAACCGTTTCAGAGAGAAGAGCGGCCAATGTGTCGATCTGGCTCTAAGTCGATTCGATAACAAATGACGAAAACGGACGGATGTCTCAGGTTTTTACTGCATATGAACACTTTTCACATTCTCCCGTGCAACTCGGCTGCTAGTCCTCCTTTCATGCAGAATCTTAAGGTCCTAGCTCATGTCCAAGGCACCAAAGCCAGCTAAAAAGTCAATAATCGATACCTAAAACTTGAATTGTACTACTTCTTACTGGCTATTACATCAACTTAGAAGCTTCATCTGTGTTCTACTATGGTGCTTTTAGTGTCTCCGCATAACGCAGCACGCGACATAGCATTGTAGACGATAAGTACAACCGTTTCAGAGAGAAGAGCGGCCAATGTGTCGATCTGGCTCTAAGTCGATTCGATAACAAATGACGAAAACGGACAAATTTCTCTGGTTTTTACTACATATGAACACTTTTCACATTCTCCCGTGCAACTCGTCTGCTAGTCCTCCTTTCATGCAAAACGTTAAGGTCCTAGCTCATGTCCAAGGCACCAAAGCCAGCTAAAAAGTCAATAACCGATACCTAAAACTTGAATTTTACTACTTCTTACTGGCTATTACATCATTTTAGAAGCTTCATCTGTGTTCTACTATGGTGCTTTTAGTGTCTCCGAATACCGCAGTACGCGACATAGTTTTGCAGACGATAAGTACAACTGTTTCAGAGAGCAGAGCGGTCAATGTGACGATCTGGCTTTAAGTCGATTCGATAACAAATGACGAAAACGGACGGATTTCTCAGGTTTTTACTACATATGAACACTTTTCACATTCTCCCGTGCAACTCGGCTGCTAGTCCTCCTTTCATGCAGAATATTAAGGTCCTAGCTGATGTCCAAGGCAACAAAGCCAGCTAAAAATTCAATATTCAATACCTAAAACTTGAATTGCACAACTTCTTACTGGATATTACATCAACTTAGAAGCTTCATCTGTGTTCTACTATGGTGCTTGAGGTGTCTCAGCATACCGCAGCACGCGACATAGCTTTGCAGACGATAAGTACAACCGTTTCAGAGAGAAGAGCGGCCAATGTGACGATCTGGCTTTAAGTCGATTCGATAACAAATGACGAAAACGGACGGATTTCTCAGGTTTTTACTGCATATGAACACTTTTCACATTCTCCCGTGCAACTCGGCTGCTAGTCCTCCTTTCATGCAGAATCTTAAGGTCCTAGCTCATGTCCAAGGCACCAAAGCCAGCTAAAAAGTCAATAATCGATACCTAAAACTTGAATTGTACTACTTCTTACTGGCTATTACATCATTTTAGAAGCTTCATCTGTGTTCTACTATGGTGGTTTTAGTGTCGCCGAATACCGCAGTACGCGACATAGCTTTACAGACGATAAGTACAACCGTTTCAGAGAGCAGAGCGGTCAATGTGACGAACTGGCTTTAAGTCGATTCGATAACAAATGACGAAAACGGACGGATGTCTCAGGTTTTTACTGCATATGAACACTTTTCACATTCTCCCGTGCAACTCGGCTGCTAGTCCTCCTTTCATGCAGAATCTTAAGGTCCTAGCTCATGTCCAAGGCACCAAAGCCAGCTAAAAAGTCAATAATCGATACCTAAAACTTGAATTGTACTACTTCTTACTGGCTATTACATCAACTTAGAAGCTTCATCTGTGGTCTACTATGGTGCTTTTAGTGTCTCCGCATAACGCAGCACGCGACATAGCATTGTAGACGATAAGTACAACCGTTTCAAAGAGAAGAGCGGCCAATGTGTCGATCTGGCTCTAAGTCGATTCGATAACAAATGACGAAAACGGACAAATTTCTCTGGTTTTTACTACATATGAACACTTTTCACATTCTCCCGTGCAACTCGTCTGCTAGTCCTCCTTTCATGCAAAACGTTAAGGTCCTAGCTCATGTCCAAGGCACCAAAGCCAGCTAAAAAGTCAATAACCGATACCTAAAACTTGAATTTTACTACTTCTTACTGGCTATTACATCATTTTAGAAGCTTCATCTGTGTTCTACTATGGTGCTTTTAGTGTCTCCGAATACCGCAGTACGCGACATAGTTTTGCAGACGATAAGTACAACTGTTTCAGAGAGCAGAGCGGTCAATGTGACGATCTGGCTTTAAGTCGATTCGATAACAAATGACGAAAACGGACGTTAGTCTCAGGTTTTTAATACATATGAACACTTTTCACATTCTCCCGTGCAACTGGGCTGCTAGTCCTCCTTTTATGCAGAATCTTAAGGTCCTAGCTCATGTCCAAGGCACCAAAGCCAGCTAAAAAGTCAATAATCGTTACCTAAAACTTGAATGGTATTACTTCTTACTGGCTATTACAGCAACTTAGAAGTTTCATCTGTGTTCTACTATGGTGCTTTTAGAGCCTCCGCATACCGCAGCACGCGACATAGCTTTGCAGACGATAAGTACAACCGTTTCCGAGAGCAGAGCGGCCAATGTGACGATCTGGCTTTAAGTCGATTCGATAACAAATGACGAAAACGGATGGATTTCTCAGGTTTTTACTTCATATGAACACTTTTTACATTCTCCCCTGCAACTCGGCTGCTAGTCCTCCTTTCATGCAGAATCTTAAGGTCCTAGCTCATGTCTAAGGCACCAAAGCCAGCTAAAAAGTCAATAATCGATACCTAAAACTTGAATTGTACTACTTCTTACTGGCTATTATATCAACTTAGAAGGTTCATCTGTGTTCTACTATGGTGATTTTAGTGTTTCCGCATACCGCAGCACGCGACATAGCTTTGCAGACGATAAGTACAAGTGTTTCAGAGAGAAGATCGGCCAATGTGACGATCTGGCTTTAAGTCGATTCGATAACAAATGACGAAAACGGACCGATTTCTCAGGTTTTTACTACATATGAACACTTTTCACATTCTCCCTTGCAACTCGCCTGCTAGTCCTCCTTTCATGCAGAATCTTAAGGTCCTAGCTCATGTCCAAGGCACCAAAGCCAGCTAAAAAGTCAATAATCAATACCTAAAACTTGAATTGTACTACTTCTTCCTGGCTATTACATCAACTTAGAAGCTTCATCTGTGTTCTACTATGGTTCTTTTAGTGTCTCCGCATATCGCAGCACGCGACATAGCTTTGTAGACGATAAGTACAACCGTTTCAGAGAGAAGAGCGGCCAATGTGACGATCTGGCTTTAAGTCGATTCGATAACAAATGACGAAAACGGACCGATTTCTCAGGTTTTTACTACATATGAACACTTTTCACATTCTCCCTTGCAACTAGGCTGCTAGTCCTCCTTTCATGCAGAATCTTAAGGTCCTAGCTCATGTCCAAGGCACCAAAGCCAGCTAAAAAGTCAATAATCAATACCTAAAACTTGAATTGTACTACTTCTTCCTGGCTATTACGTCAACGTAGAAGTTACATCTGTGTTCTACTACGGTGCTTTTAGTTTCTCCGCATACCGCAGCACGCGACATAGTTTTGCAGACGATAAGTACAACCGTTTCAGAGAGAAGAGCGGCCATTGTGACGATCTGGCTTTAAGTCGATTCGATAACAAATGACGAAAATGGACGGATTTCTCAGGTTTTTACTGCATATGAACACTTTTCACATTCTCCCGTGCAACTCGGCTGCTAGTCCTCCTTTCATGCAGAATCTTAAGGTCCTAGCTCATGTCCAAGGCACCAAAGCCAGCTAAAAATTCAATATTCAATACCTAAAACTTGAATTGCACAACTTCTTACTGGATATTACATCAACTTAGAAGCTTCATCTGTGTTCTACTATGGTGCTTGAGGTGTCTCAGCATACCGCAGCACGCGACATAGCTTTGCAGACGATAAGTACAACCGTTTCAGAGAGAAGAGCGGCCAATGTGACGATCTGGCTTTAAGTCGATTCGATAACAAATGACGAAAACGGACGGATTTCTCAGGTTTTTACTGCATATGAACACTTTTCACATTCTCCCGTGCAACTCGGCTGCTAGTCCTCCTTTCATGCAGAATCTTAAGGTCCTAGCTCATGTCCAAGGCACCAAAGCCAGCTAAAAAGTCAATAATCGATACCTAAAACTTGAATTGTACTACTTCTTACTGGCTATTACATCAACTTAGAAGCTTCATCTGTGTTCTACTATGGTGCTTTTAGTGTCTCCGCATAACGCAGCACGCGACATAGCTTTGTAGACGATAAGTACAACCGTTTCAGAGAGAAGAGCGGCCAATGTGTCGATCTGGCTCTAAGTCGATTCGATAACAAATGACGAAAACGGACAAATTTCTCTGGTTTTTACTACATATGAACACTTTTCACATTCTCCCGTGCAACTCGGCTGCTAGTCCTCCTCTCATGCAGAATCTTAAGGTCCTAGCTCATGTCCAAGGCACCAAAGCCAGCTAAAAAGTCAATAATCAATACCTAAAACTTGAATTGTACTACTTCTTACTGGCTATTACATTAACTTAGAAGCTTCATCTGTGTTCTACTGTGGTGCTTTTAGTGTCTCCGCATACCGCAGCACGCGACATAGCTTTGTAGACGATAAGTACAACCGTTTCAGAGAGAAGAGCGGCTAATGTGACGATCTGGCTTTAAGTCGATTCGATAACAAATGAGGAAAACGGACGGATTTCTCAGGTTTTTACTACATATGAACACTTTTCACATTCTCCCGTGCAACTCGGCAGCTAGTCCTCCTTTCATGCAGAAACTTAAGGTCCTAGCTCATGTCCAAGGCACCAAAGCCAGCTAAAAAGTCAATAATCGATTCCTAAAACTTGAATTGTACTACTTCTTACTGGATATTACATCAACTTAGAAGCTTCATCTGTATTCTACTGTGGTGCTTTTAGTGTCTCCGAATACCGCAGTACGCGACATAGCTTTGCAGACGATAAGTACAACCGTTTCAGAGAGCAGAGCGGCCAATGTGACGATCTGGCTTTAAGTCGATTCGATAACAAATGACGAAAACGGACGGATTTCTCAGGTTTTTACTACATATGAACACTTTTCACATTCTCCCGTGCAACTCGGCTGCTAGTCCTCCTTTCATGCAGAATCTTAAGGTCCTAGCTCATGTCCAAGGCACCAAAGCCAGCTAAAAAGTCAATAATCGATACCCAAAACTTGAATTGTATTACTTCTTACTGGCTATTACATCCACTTAGATGCTTCATCTGTTTCCTACTATGGTGCTTTTAGTGTCTCCACATACCGCAGCACGCAACATAGCTTTGCAGACGATAAGTACAACCGTTTCAGAGAGAAGAGCGGCCAATATAACGATCTGGCTTTATGTCGATTCGATAACAAATGACGAAAACGGACGGATTTCTCAGGTTTTTACTACATATGAACACTTTTCACATTCTCCCGTGCAACTCGATTGCTAGTCCTCCTTTCATGCAGAATATTAAGGTCCTGGCTCATGTCCAAGGCACCAAAGCCAGCTAAAAAGTCAATAAACGATACTTAAAACTTGAATGCTACTACTTCTTACTGGCTATTACATCAACTTAGAAGCTTCACCTGTGTTCTACTATGGTGCTTTTAGTGTCTCCACATACCGCAGCACGCGACATAGCTTTGCAGACGATAAGTACAACCGTTTCAGAGAGAAGAGCGGCCAATGTGACGATCTGGCTTTAAGTCGATTCGATAACAAATGACGAAAACGGACAGATTTCTAAGGTTTTTACTACATATGAACACTTTTCACATTCTCCCGTGCAACTCGTCTGCTAGTCCTCCTTTCATGCAAAACGTTAAGGTCCTAGCTCATGTCCAAGGCACCAAAGCCAGCTAAAAAGTCAATAACCGATACCTAAAACTTGAATTGTACTACTTCTTACTGGATATTACATCAACTTAGAAGCTTCATCTGTGTTCTACTATGGTGCTTTTAGTGTCTCCGCATAACGCAGCACGCGACATAGCTTTGTAGACGATAAGTACAACCGTTTCAGAGAGAAGAGCGGCCAATGTGTCGATCTGGCTCTAAGTCGATTCGATAACAAATGACGAAAACGGACAAATTTCTCTGGTTTTTACTACATATGAACACTTTTCACATTCTCCCGTGCAACTCGTCTGCTAGTCCTCCTGTCATGCAAAACGTTAAGGTCCTAGCTCATGTCCAAGGCACCAAAGCCAGCTAAAAAGTCAATAACCGATACCTAAAACTTGAATTGTACTACTTCTTACTGGCTATTACATCATTTTAGAAGCTTCATCTGTGTTCTACTATGGTGCTTTTAGTGTCTCCGCATAACGCAGCACGCGACATAGCTTTGTAGACGATAAGTACAACCGTTTCAGAGAGAAGAGCGGCCAATGTGTCGATCTGGCTCTAAGTCGATTCGATAACAAATGACGAAAACGGACGGATGTCTCAGGTTTTTACTGCATATGAACACTTTTCACATTCTCCCGTGCAACTCGGCTGCTAGTCCTCCTTTCATGCAGAATCTTAAGGTCCTAGCTCATGTCCAAGGCACCAAAGCCAGCTAAAAAGTCAATAATCGATACCTAAAACTTGAATTGTACTACTTCTTACTGGCTATTACATCAACTTAGAAGCTTCATCTGTGTTCTACTATGGTGCTTTTAGTGTCTCCGCATAACGCAGCACGCGACATAGCATTGTAGACGATAAGTACAACCGTTTCAGAGAGAAGAGCGGCCAATGTGTCGATCTGGCTCTAAGTCGATTCGATAACAAATGACGAAAACGGACAAATTTCTCTGGTTTTTACTACATATGAACACTTTTCACATTCTCCCGTGCAACTCGTCTGCTAGTCCTCCTTTCATGCAAAACGTTAAGGTCCTAGCTCATGTCCAAGGCACCAAAGCCAGCTAAAAAGTCAATAACCGATACCTAATACTTGAATTTTACTACTTCTTACTGGCTATTACATCATTTTAGAAGCTTCATCTGTGTTCTACTATGGTGCTTTTAGTGTCTCCGAATACCGCAGTACGCGACATAGTTTTGCAGACGATAAGTACAACTGTTTCAGAGAGCAGAGCGGTCAATGTGACGATCTGGCTTTAAGTCGATTCGATAACAAATGACGAAAACGGACGGATTTCTCAGGTTTTTACTACATATGAACACTTTTCACATTCTCCCGTGCAACTCGGCTGCTAGTCCTCCTTTCATGCAGAATATTAAGGTCCTAGCTGATGTCCAAGGCACCAAAGCCAGCTAAAAATTCAATATTCAATACCTAAAACTTGAATTGCACAACTTCTTACTGGATATTACATCAACTTAGAAGCTTCATCTGTGTTCTACTATGGTGCTTGAGGTGTCTCAGCATACCGCAGCACGCGACATAGCTTTGCAGACGATAAGTACAACCGTTTCAGAGAGAAGAGCGGCCAATGTGACGATCTGGCTTTAAGTCGATTCGATAACAAATGACGAAAACGGACGGATTTCTCAGGTTTTTACTGCATATGAACACTTTTCACATTCTCCCGTGCAACTCGGCTGCTAGTCCTCCTTTCATGCAGAATCTTAAGGTCCTAGCTCATGTCCAAGGCACCAAAGCCAGCTAAAAAGTCAATAATCGATACCTAAAACTTGAATTGTACTACTTCTTACTGGCTATTACATCAACTTAGGAGCTTCATCTGTGTTCTACTATGGTGCTTTTAGTGTCTCCGCATAACGCAGCACGCGACATAGCTTTGTAGACGATAAGTACAACCGTTTCAGAGAGAAGAGCGGCCAATGTGTCGATCTGGCTCTAAGTCGATTCGATAACAAATGACGAAAACGGACAAATTTCTCTGGTTTTTACTACATATGAACACTTTTCACATTCTCCCGTGCAACTCGGCTGCTAGTCCTCCTCTCATGCAGAATCTTAAGGTCCTAGCTCATGTCCAAGGCACCAAAGCCAGCTAAAAAGTCAATAATCAATACCTAAAACTTGAATTGTACTACTTCTTACTGGCTATTACATTAACTTAGAAGCTTCATCTGTGTTCTACTGTGGTGCTTTTAGTGTCTCCGCATACCGCAGCACGCGACATAGCTTTGTAGACGATAAGTACAACCGTTTCAGAGAGAAGAGCGGCTAATGTGACGATCTGGCTTTAAGTCGATTCGATAACAAATGAGGAAAACGGACGGATTTCTCAGGTTTTTACTACATATGAACACTTTTCACATCCTCCCGTGCAACTCGGCTGCTAGTCCTCCTTTCATGCAGAATCTTAAGGTCCTAGCTCATGTCCACGGCACCAAAGCCAGGTAAAAAGTCAATAATCGATACCTAAAACTTGAATTCTACTACTTCTTACTGGCTATTACATCAACTTAGAAGCTTCATCTGTGTTCTACTACGGTGCTTTTAGTTTCTCCGCATACCGCAGCACGAGACATGGTTTTGCAGACGATAAGTACAACCGTTTCAGAGAGAAGAGCGGCAAATGTGACGATCTGGCTTTAAGTCGATTCGATAACAAATGACGAAAACGGACGGATTTCTAAGGTTTTTACTACATATGAACACTTTTCACATTCTTCCGTGCAACTCGGCTGTTAGTCCTCCTTTCATGCAGAATCTTAAGATCCTAGCTCATGTCCAAGGCACCAAAGCCAGCTAAAAGGTCAATATTCAATACCTAAAACTTGAATTGTACTACTTCTTACTGGCTATTACATCAACTTAGAAGCTTGATCTGTGTTCTACTATGGTGCTTTTAGTGTCTCCGCATACCGCAGCACGCGACATAGCTTTGCAGACGATAAGTACAACCGTTTCAGAGAGAAGAGCGGCCAATTTGACGAACTGGCTTTAAGTCGATTCGATAACAAATGACGAAAACGGACGGATTTCTCAGGTTTTTACTACATTTGAACACTTTTCACATTCTCTCATGCAACTCGGCTGCTAGTCCTCGTTTCATGCAGAATATTAAGGTCCTAGCTCATGTCCAAGGCACCAAAGCCAGCTAAAAATTCAATATTCAATACCTAAAACTTGAATTGTACTACTTCTTACTGGCTATTACATCAACTTAGAAGCTTCATCTGTGTTCTACTGTGGTGCTTGTAGTGTCTCAGCATACCGCAGCAGGCGACATAGCTTTGCAGACGATAAGTACTACCGTTTCAGAGAGAAGAGCGGCCAATGTGACGATCTGGCTTTAAGTCGATTCGATAACAAATGACGAAAACAGACGGATGTCTCAGGTTTTTACTGCATATGAACACTTTTCACATTCTCCCGTGCAACTCGGCTGCTAGTCCTCCTTTCATGCAGAATCTTAAGGTCCTAGGTCATGTCCAAGGCACCAAAGCCAGCTAAAAAGTCAATAATCGATACCTAAAACTTGAATTGGACTACTTCTTACTCGCTATTACATCAACTTAGAAGCTTCATCTGTGTTCTACTATGGTGCTTTTAGTGTCTCCGCATACCGCAGCACGCGACATAGCTTTGTAGACGATAAGTACAACCGTTTCAGAGAGAAGAGCGGCTAATGTGACGATCTGGCTTTAAGTCGATTCGATAACAAATGAGGAAAACGGACGGATTTCTCAGGTTTTTACAACATATGAACACTTTCCACATCCTCCCGTGCAACTCGGCTGCTAGTCCTTCTTTCATGCAGAATCTTAAGGTCCTAGCTCATGTCCACGGCACCAAAGCCAGCTAAAAAGTCAATAATCAATACCTAAAACTTGAATTGTACTACTTCTTACTGGCTATTACATCAACTTAGAAGCTTCATGTGTGTTCTACAACGGTGGTTTTAGTTTCTCCGCATACCGCAGCACGCGAC
Source organism: Schistocerca gregaria (assembly GCF_023897955.1). Taxonomy (NCBI): domain Eukaryota; kingdom Metazoa; phylum Arthropoda; class Insecta; order Orthoptera; family Acrididae; genus Schistocerca; species Schistocerca gregaria. The sequence goes on along the minus strand of NW_026061812.1, from coordinate 4,721,407 downwards.
ATAGTTTTGCAGACGATAAGTACAACCGTTTCAGAGAGAAGAGCGGCCAATGTGACGATCTGGCTTTAAGTCGATTCGATAACAAATGACGAAAACGGATGGATGTCTCAGGTTTTTACTACATATGAACACTTTTCACATTCTCCCGTGCAACTCGGCTGCTAGTCCTCCTTTCATGCAAAATCTTAAGGTCCTAGCTAATGTCCAAGGCACCAAAGCCAGCTAAAAGGTCAATATTCAGTACCTAAAACTTGAATTGTACTACCTCTTACTGGCTAGTACATCAACTTAGAAGCTTCATCTGTGTTCTACTATGGTGCTTGTAGTGTCTCAGCATACCGCAGCACGCGACATAGCTTTGCAGACGATAAGTATAACCGTTTCAGAGAGAAGAGCGGCCAATGTGTCGATCTGGCTTTAAGTCGATTCGATAACAAATGACGAAAACAGACGTATTTATCAGGTTTTTACTACATTTGAACACTTTTCACATTCTCTCATGCAACTCGGCTGCTAGTCCTCCTTTCATGCAGAATATTAAGGTCCTAGCTCATGTCCAAGGCACCAAAGCCAGCTAAAAATTCAATATTCAATACCTAAAACTTGAGTTGTACTACTTCTTACTGGCTATTACATCAACTTAGAAGCTTGATCTGTGTTCTACTGTGGTGCTTGTAGTGTCTGAGCATACCGCAGCAGGCGACATAGCTTTGCAGACGGTAAGTACAACCGTTTCAGAGAGAAGAGCGGCCAATGTGACGATCTGGCTTTAAGTCGATTCGATAACAAATGACGAAAACGGACGGATGTCTCAGGTTTTTACTGCATATGAACACTTTTCACATTCTCCCGTGCAACTCGGCTGCTAGTCCTCCTTTCATGCAGAATCTTAAGGTCCTAGCACATGTCCAAGGCACCAAAGCCAGCTAAAAAGTCAATAATCGATACCTAAAACTTGAATTGTACTACTTGTTACTGGCTATTACATTAACTTAGAAGCTTCATCTGTGTTCTACTATGGTGCTTTTAGTGTCTCCGCATACCGCAGCACTCGACATAGCTTTGTAGACGATAAGTACAACCGTTTCAGAGAGAAGAGCGGCTAATGTGACGATCTGGCTTTAAGTCGATTCGATAACAAATGAGGGAAACGGACGGATTTCTCAGGTTTTTACTACATATGAACACTTTTCACATCCTCCGTGCAACTCGGCTGCTAGTCCTCCTTTCATGCAGAATCTTAAGGTCCTAGCTCATGTCCACGGCACCAAAGCCAGCTAAAAAGTCAATAATCGATACCTAAAACTTGAATTCTACTACTTCTTACTGGCTATTACATCAACTTAGAAGCTTCATCTGTGTTCTACTACGGTGCTTTTAGTTTCTCCGCATACCGCAGCACGCGACATGGCTTTGCAGACGATAAGTACAACCGTTTCAGAGAGAAGAGCGGCCAATCTGACGATCTGGATTTATGTCGATTCGATAACAAATGAAGAAAACGGACGGATTTCTCAGGTTTTTACTACATATGAACACTTTTCACATTCTCCCGTGCAACTTGGCTGCTAGTCCTCCTTTCATGCAGAATCTTAAGGTCCTAGCTCATGTCCAAGGCACCAAAGCCAGCTAAAAAGTCAATAATCAATACCTAAAACTTGAATTGCACTACTTCTTACTAGCTAATACATCAACTTAGAAGCTTCATCTGTGTTCTACTACGGTGCTTTTAGTTTCTCCGCATACCGCAGCACGCGACATAGTTTTGCAGACGATAAGTACAACCGTTTCAGAGAGAAGAGCGGCCAATGTGACGATGTGGCTTTAAGTCGATTCGATAAGAAATGAGGAAAACGGACGGATGTCTCAGGTTTTTACTACATATGAACACTTTTCACATTCTCCCGTGCAACTCGGCTGTTAGTCCTCCTTTCATGCAGAATCTTAAGGTCCTAGCTCATGTCCACGGCACCAAAGCAAGCTAAAAGGTCAATATTCAATACCTAAAACTTGAATTGTACTACTTCTTACTGGCTATTACATCAACTTAGAAGCTTGATCTGTGTTCTACTATGGTGCTTTTAGTGTCTCCGCATACCGCAGCACGCGACATAGCTTTGCAGACGATAAGTACAACCGTTTCAGAGAGAAGAGCGGCCAATGTGACGATCTGGCTTTAAGTCGATTCGATAACAAATGACGAAAACAGAGGTATTACTCAGGTTTTTACTACATTTGAACACTTTTCACATTCTCTCATGCAACTCGATTGCTAGTCCTCCTTTCATGCAGAATATTAAGGTCCTAGCTCATGTCCAAGGCACCAAAGCCAGCTAAAAATTCAATATTCAATACCTAAAACTTGAATTGGACTACTTCTTACTGGCTATTACATCAACTTAGAAGCTTCATCTGTGTTCTACTGTGGTGCTTGTAGTGTCTCAGCATACCGCAGCAGGCGACATAGCTTTGCAGACGATAAGTACAACCGTTTCAGGGTGAAGAGCGGCCAATGTGACGATCTGGCTTTAAGTCGATTCGATAACAAAAGACGAAAACGGACGGATTTCTCAGGTTTTTACTGCATATGAACACTTATCACATTCTCCCGTGCAACTCGGCTGCTAGTCCTCCTTTCATGCAGAATCTTAAGGTCCTAGCTCATGTCCAAGGCACCAAAGCCAGCTAAAAAGTCAATAACCGATACCTAAAACTTGAATTGTACTACTTCTTACTGGCTATTACATCATTTTAGAAGCTTCATCTGTGTTCTACTATGGTGCTTTTAGTGTCTCCGAATACCGCAGTACGCGACATAGCTTTGCAGACGATAAGTACAACCGTTTCAGAGAGCAGAGCGGTCAATGTGACGATCTGGCTTTAAGTCGATTCGATAACAAATGACGAAAACGGACGGATTTCTCAGGTTTTTACTACATATGAACACTTTTCACATTCTCCCGTGCAACTCGGCTGCTAGTCCTCCTCTCATGCAGAATCTTAAGGTCCTAGCTCATGTCCAAGGCACCAAAGCCAGCTAAAAAGTCAATAATCAATACCTAAAACTTGAATTGTACTAATTCTTACTGGGTATTACATCAACTTAGAAGCTTCATCTGTGTTCTACTATGGTGCTTTTAGTGTCTCCGCATACCGCAGCACGCGACATAGCTTTGCAGACGATAAGTACAACCGTTTCAGAGAGAAGAGCGGCCAATGTGACGATCTGGCTTTAAGTCGATTCGATAACAAATGACGAAAACAGACGTATTTCTCAGGTTTTTACTACATTTGAACACTTTTCACATTCTCTCATGCAACTCGGCTGCTAGTCCTCGTTTCATGCAGAATATTAAGGTCCTAGCTCATGTCCAAGGCACCAAAGCCAGCTAAAAATTCAATATTCAATACCTAAAACTTGAATTGTACTACTTCTTACTGGCTATTACATCAACTTAGAAGCTTCATCTGTGTTCTACTGTGGTGCTTGTAGTGTCTCAGCATACCGCAGCAGGCGACATAGCTTTGCAGACGATAAGTACAACCGTTTCAGAGAGAAGAGCGGCCAAAGTGACGATCTGGCTTTAAGTCGATTCGATAACAAATGACGAAAACGGATGGATGTCTCAGGTTTTTACTGCATATGAACACTTTTCACATTCTCCCGTGCAACTCGGCTGCTAGTCCTCCTTTCATGCAGAATCTTAAGGTCCTAGCTCATGTCCAAGGCACCAAAGCCAGCTAAAAAGTCAATAATCGATACCTAATACTTGAATTGGACTACTTCTTACTCGCTATTACATCAACTTAGAAGCTTCATCTGTGTTCTACTATGGTGCTTTTAGTGTCTCCGCATACCGCAGCACGCGACATAGCTTTGTAGACGATAAGTACAACCGTTTCAGAGAGAAGAGCGGCTAATGTGACGATCTGGCTTTAAGTCGATTCCATAACAAATGAGGAAAACGGACGGATTTCTCAGGTTTTTACAACATATGAACACTTTCCACATCCTCCCGTGCAACTCGGCTGCTAGTCCTCCTTTCATGCAGAATCTTAAGGTCCTAGCTCATGTCCACGGCACCAAAGCCAGCTAAAAAGTCAATAATCAATACCTAAAACTTGAATTGTACTACTTCTTACTGGCTATTACATCAACTTAGAAGCTTCATGTGTGTTCTACTACGGTGGTTTTAGTTTCTCCGCATACCGCAGCACGCGACATAGTTTTGCAGACGATAAGTACAACCGTTTCAGAGAGAAGAGCGGCCAATGTGACGATCTGGCATTAAGTCGATTCGATAACAAATGACGAAAACGGATGGATGTCTCAAGTTTTTACTACATATGAACACTTTTCACATTCTCCCGTGCAACTCGGCTGCTAGTCCTCCTTTCATGCAAAATCTTAAGGTCCTAGCTAATGTCCAAGGCACCAAAGCCAGCTAAAAGGTCAATATTCAGTACCTAAAACTTGAATTGTACTACCTCTTACTGGCTAGTACATCAACTTAGAAGCTTCATCTGTGTTCTACTATGGTGCTTGTAGTGTCTCAGCATACCGCAGCACGCGACATAGCTTTCCAGACGATAAGTATAACCGTTTCAGAGAGAAGGGCGGCCAATGTGTCGATCTGGCTTTAAGTCGATTCGATAACAAATGACGAAAACAGACGTATTTATCAGGTTTTTACTACATTTGAACACTTTTCACATTCTCTCATGCAACTCGGCTGCTAGTCCTCCTTTCATGCAGAATATTAAGGTCCTAGCTCATGTCCAAGGCACCAAAGCCAGCTAAAAATTCAATATTCAATACCTAAAACTTGAGTTGTACTACTTCTTACTGGCTATTACATCAACTTAGAAGCTTGATCTGTGTTCTACTGTGGTGCTTGTAGTGTCTGAGCATACCGCAGCAGGCGACATAGCTTTGCAGACGGTAAGTACAACCGTTTCAGAGAGAAGAGCGGCCAATGTGACGATCTGGCTTTAAGTCGATTCGATAACAAATGACGAAAACGGACGGATGTCTCAGGTTTTTACTGCATATGAACACTTTTCACATTCTCCCGTGCAACTCGGCTGCTAGTCCTCCTTTCATGCAGAATCTTAAGGTCCTAGCACATGTCCAAGGCACCAAAGCCAGCTAAAAAGTCAATAATCGATACCTAAAACTTGAATTGTACTACTTCTTACTGGCTATTACATTAACTTAGAAGCTTCATCTGTGTTCTACTATGGTGCTTTTAGTGTCTCCGCATACCGCAGCACTCGACATAGCTTTGTAGACGATAAGTACAACCGTTTCAGAGAGAAGAGCGGCTAATGTGACGATCTGGCTTTAAGTCGATTCGATAACAAATGAGGGAAACGGACGGATTTCTCAGGTTTTTACTACATATGAACACTTTTCACATCCTCCGTGCAACTCGGCTGCTAGTCCTCCTTTCATGCAGAATCTTAAGGTCCTAGCTCATGTCCACGGCACCAAAGCCAGCTAAAAAGTCAATAATCGATACCTAAAACTTGAATTCTACTACTTCTTACTGGCTATTACATCAACTTAGAAGCTTCATCTGTGTTCTACTACGGTGCTTTTAGTTTCTCCGCATACCGCAGCACGCGACATGGCTTTGCAGACGATAAGTACAACCGTTTCAGAGAGAAGAGCGGCCAATCTGACGATCTGGCTTTAAGTCGATTCGATAAGAAATGAGGAAAACGGACGGATGTCTCAGGTTTTTACTACATATGAACACTTTTCACATTCTCCCGTGCAACTCGGCTGTTAGTCCTCCTTTCATGCAGAATCTTAAGGTCCTAGCTCATGTCCAAGGCACCAAAGCCAGCTAAAAAGTCAATAATCGATTCCTAAAACTTGAATTGTACTACTTCTTACTGGATATTACATCAACTTAGAAGCTTCATCTGTGTTCTACTGTGGTGCTTTTAGTGTCTCCGAATACCGCAGTACGCGACATAGCTTTACAGACGATAAGTACAACCGTTTCAGAGAGAAGAGCGGCCAATGTGACGATCTGGCTTTAAGTCGATTCGATAACAAATGACGAAAACAGAGGTATTTCTCAGGTTTTTACTACATTTGAACACTTTTCACATTCTCTCATGCAACTCGATTGCTAGTCCTCCTTTCATGCAGAATATTAAGGTCCTAGCTCATGTCCAAGGCACCAAAGCCAGCTAAAAATTCAATATTCAATACCTAAAACTTGAATTGGACTACTTCTTACTGGCTATTACATCAACTTAGAAGCTTCATCTGTGTTCTACTGTGGTGCTTGTAGTGTCTCAGCATACCGCAGCAGGCGACATAGCATTGCAGACGATAAGTACAAACCGTTTCAGAGTGAAGAGCGGCCAATGTGACGATCTGGCTTTAAGTCGATTCGATAACAAATGACGAAAACGGACGGATTTCTCAGGTTTTTACTGCATATGAACACTTATCACATTCTCCCGTGCAACTCGGCTGCTAGTCCTCCTTTCATGCAGAATCTTAAGGTCCTAGCTCATGTCCAAGGCACCAAAGCCAGCTAAAAAGTCAATAACCGATACCTAAAACTTGAATTGTACTACTTCTTACTGGCTATTACATCATTTTAGAAGCTTCATCTGTGTTCTACTATGGTGCTTTTAGTGTCTCCGAATACCGCAGTACGCGACATAGCTTTGCAGACGATAAGTACAACCGTTTCAGAGAGAAGCGCGACCAATGTGACGATCTGGCTTTAAGTCGATTCGATAACAAATGACGAAAACGGACGGATTTCTCAGGTTTTTACTACATATGAACACTTTTCACATTCTCCCGTGCAACTCGGCTGCTAGTCCTCCTCTCATGCAGAATCTTAAGGTCCTAGCTCATGTCCAAGGCACCAAAGCCAGCTAAAAAGTCAATAATCAATACCTAAAACTTGAATTGTACTAATTCTTACTGGGTATTACATCAACTTAGAAGCTTCATCTGTGTTCTACTATGGTGCTTTTAGTGTCTCCGCATACCGCAGCACGCGACATAGCTTTGCAGACGATAAGTACAACCGTTTCAGAGAGAAGAGCGGCCAATGTGACGATCTGGCTTTAAGTCGATTCGATAACAAATGACGAAAACGGACGGATGTCTCAGGTTTTTACTGCATATGAACACTTTTCACATTCTCCCGTGCAACTCGGCTGCTAGTCCTCCTTTCATGCAGAATCTTAAGGTCCTAGCTCATGTCCAAGGCACCAAAGCCAGCTAAAAAGTCAATAATCGATACCTAAAACTTGAATTTGACTACTTCTTACTCGCTATTACATCAACTTAGAAGCTTCATCTGTGTTCTACTATGGTGCTTTTAGTGTCTCCGCATACCGCAGCACGCGACATAGCTTTGTAGACGATAAGTACAACCGTTTCAGAGAGAAGAGCGGCTAATGTGACGATCTGGCTTTAAGTCGATTCGATAACAAATGAGGAAAACGGACGGATTTCTCAGGTTTTTACAACATATGAACACTTTTCACATCCTCCCGTGCAACTCGGCTGCTAGTCCTCCTATCATGCAGAATCTTAAGGTCCTAGCTCATGTCCACGGCACCAAAGCCAGCTAAAAAGTCAATAATCAATACCTAAAACTTGAATTGTACTACTTCTTACTGGCTATTACATCAACTTAGAAGCTTCATGTGTGTTCTACTACGGTGGTTTTAGTTTCTCCGCATACCGCAGCACGCGACATAGTTTTGCAGACGATAAGTACAACCGTTTCAGAGAGAAGAGCGGCCAATGTGACGATCTGGCTTTAAGTCGATTCGATAACAAATGACGAAAACGGACGGATTTCTCAGGTTTTTATTACATATGAACACTTTTCACACTCTCCCATGCAACGCAGCTGCTAGTCCTCCTTTCATGCAAAGTCTTAAGGTCCTAGGTCATGTCCAAGGCACCAAAGCCAGCTAAAAAGTCAATAATCGATACCTAAAACTTGAATTGGATTACTTCTTACTGGCTATTACATCAACTTAGATGCTTCATCTGTTTCCTACTATGGTGATTTTAGTGTCTCCGCATACCGCAGCTCGCGACATAGCTTTGCAGACGATAAATACAAGCGTTTCAGAGAGAAGAGCGGCCAATGTGACGATCTGGCTTTAAGTCGATTCGATAACAAATGACGAAAACGGACGAATTTCTCAGGTTTTTACTACGTATGAACACTTTTCACATTCTCCCGTGCTATTCGGCTGCTAGTCCTCCATTCATGCTGAATCTTAAGGTCCTAGCTCATGTCCAAGGCACCAAAGCTAGCTAAAAAGTCAATAATCGATACCTAAAACTTGAATTGTACTACTTCTTACTGGCTATTACATCATCTTTGAAGCTTCATCTGTGTTCTACTATGCTGCTTGTAGTGTCTCAGCATACCGCAGCATGCGACATAGCTTTGCAGACGATAAGTACAACCGTTTCAGAGAGAAGAGCGACCAATGTGACGATCTGGCTTTAAGTCGATTCGATAACAAATGACAAAAACGGACGGATTTCTCAGGTTTTTACTACATATGAACTCTTTTCACATTCTCCCGTGCAACTCGGCTGCTAGTCCTCCTTTCATGCAGAAACTTAAGGTCCTAGCTCATGTCCAAGGCACCAAAGCCAGCTAAAAAGTCAATAATCGATTCCTAAAACTTGAATTGTACTACTTCTTACTGGATATTACATCAACTTAGAAGCTTCATCTGTGTTCTACTGTGGTGCTTTTAGTGTCTCCGAATACCGCAGTACGCGACATAGCTTTACAGACGATAAGTACAACCGTTTCAGAGAGAAGAGCGGCCAATGTGACGATCTGGCTTTAAGTCGATTCGATAACAAATGACGAAAACAGAGGTATTTCTCAGGTTTTTACTACATTTGAACACTTTTCACATTCTCTCATGCAACTCGATTGCTAGTCCTCCTTATATGCAGAATATTAAGGTCCTAGCTCATGTCCAAGGCACCAAAGCCAGCTAAAAATTCAATATTCAATACCTAAAACTTGAATTGGACTACTTCTTACTGGCTATTACATCAACTTAGAAGCTTCATCTGTGTTCTACTGTGGTGCTTGTAGTGTCTCAGCATACCGCAGCAGGCGACATAGCTTTGCAGACGATAAGTACAACCGTTTCAGAGAGAAGAGCGGCCAATGTGACGATCTGGCTTTAAGTCGATTCGATAACAAATGACGAAAACGGACGGATGTCTCAGGTTTTTACTGCATATGAACACTTTTCACATTCTCCCGTGCAACTCGGCTGCTAGTCCTCCTTTCATGCAGAATCTTAAGGTCCTAGCTCATGTCCAAGGCACCAAAGCCAGCTAAAAAGTCAATAATCGATACCTAAAACTTGAATTTGACTACTTCTTACTCGCTACTACATCAACTTAGAAGCTTCATCTGTGTTCTACTATGGTGCTTTTAGTGTCTCCGCATACCGCAGCACGCGACATAGCTTTGTAGACGATAAGTACAACCGTTTCAGAGAGAAGAGCGGCTAATGTGACGATCTGGCTTTAAGTCGATTCGATAACAAATGAGGAAAACGGACGGATTTCTCAGGTTTTTACAACATATGAACACTTTTCACATCCTCCCGTGCAACTCGGCTGCTAGTCCTCCTATCATGCAGAATCTTAAGGTCCTAGCTCATGTCCACGGCACCAAAGCCAGCTAAAAAGTCAATAATCAATACCTAAAACTTGAATTGTACTACTTCTTACTGGCTATTACATCAACTTAGAAGCTTCATGTGTGTTCTACTACGGTGGTTTTAGTTTCTCCGCATACCGCAGCACGCGACATAGTTTTGCAGACGATAAGTACAACCGTTTCAGAGAGAAGAGCGGCCAATGTGACGATCTGGCTTTAAGTCGATTCGATAACAAATGACGAAAACGGACGGATTTCTCAGGTTTTTATTACATATGAACACTTTTCACACTCTCCCATGCAACGCAGCTGCTAGTCCTCCTTTCATGCAAAGTCTTAAGGTCCTAGGTCATGTCCAAGGCACCAAAGCCAGCTAAAAAGTCAATAATCGATACCTAAAACTTGAATTGGATTACTTCTTACTGGCTATTACATCAACTTAGATGCTTCATCTGTTTCCTACTATGGTGATTTTAGTGTCTCCGCATACCGCAGCTCGCGACATAGCTTTGCAGACGATAAGTACAACCGTTTCAGAGAGAAGAGCGGCCAATGTGACGATCTGGCTTTAAGTCGATTCGATAACAAATGACGAAAACGGACGGATGTCTCAGGTTTTTACTGCATATGAACACTTTTCACATTCTCCCGTGCAACTCGGCTGCTAGTCCTCCTTTCATGCAGAATCTTAAGGTCCTAGCTCATGTCCAAGGCACCAAAGCCAGCTAAAAAGTCAATAATCGATACCTAAAACTTGAATTGGACTACTTCTTACTCGCTATTACATCAACTTAGAAGCTTCATCTGTGTTCTACTATGGTGCTTTTAGTGTCTCCGCATACCGCAGCACGCGACATAGCTTTGTAGACGATAAGTACAACCGTTTCAGAGAGAGGAGCGGCTAATGTGACGATCTGGCTTTAAGTCGATTCGATAACAAATGACGAAAACGGACGGATTTCTCAGGTTTTTATTACATATGAACACTTTTCACATTCTCCCATGCAACGCAGCTGCTAGTCCTCCTTTCATGCAAAGTCTTAAGGTCCTAGGTCATGTCCAAGGCACCAAAGCCAGCTAAAAAGTCAATAATCGATACCTAAAACTTGAATTGGATTACTTCTTACTGGCTATTACATCAACTTAGATGCTTCATCTGTTTCCTACTATGGTGATTTTAGTGTCTCCGCATACCGCAGCTCGCGACATAGCTTTGCAGACGATAAATACAAGCGTTTCAGAGAGAAGAGCGGCCAATGTGACGATCTGGCTTTAAGTCGATTCGATAACAAATGACGAAAACGGACGAATTTCTCAGGTTTTTACTACATATGAACACTTTTCACGTTCTCCCGTGCTATTCGGCTGCTAGTCCTCCATTCATGCTGAATCGTAAGGTCCTAGCTCATGTCCAAGGCACCAAAGCTAGCTAAAAAGTCAATAATCGATACCTAAAACTTGAATTGTACTACTTCTTACTGGCTATTACATCAACTTAGAAGCTTCATCTGTGTTCTACTATGCTGCTTGTAGTGTCTCAGCATACCGCAGCATGCGACATAGCTTTGCAGACGATAAGTACAACCGTTTCAGAGAGAAGAGCGACCAATGTGACGATCTGGCTTTAAGTCGATTCGATAACAAATGACAAAAACGGACGGATTTCTCAGGTATTTTTTTACATATGAACACTTTTCACATTCTCCCGTGCAACTCGGCTGCTAGTCCTCCTTACATGCAGAATATTAAGGTCCTAGCTCATGTCCAAGGCACCAAAGCCAGCTAAAAAGTCAATAATCAATACCTAAAACCTGAATTGGATTACTTCTTACTGGCTATTACATCAACTTAGATGCTTCATCTGTGTTCTACTATGGTAATTTTAGTGTCTCCACATACCGCAGCACGCGACATAGCTTTGCAGACGATAAGTACAACCGTTTCAGAGAGCAGAGCGGCCAATGTGACGATCTGGCTTTAAGTCGATTCGATAACAAATGACGAAAACGGATGGATTTCTAAGGTTTTTACTACATATGAACACTTTTTACATTCTCCCCTGCAGCTCGGCTGCTAGTCCTCCTTTCATGCAGAATCTTAAGGTCCTAGCTCATGTCCAAGGCACCAAAGCCAGCAAAAAAGTCAATAATCGATACCTAAAACTTGAATTGTACTACTTCTTACTGGCTATTACATCAACTTAGAAGCTTCATCTGTGTTTTACAATGCTGCTTGTAGTGTCTCAGCATACCGCAGCATGCGACATAGCTTTGCAGACGATAAGTACAAGCGTTTCAGAGAGAAGAGCGGCCAATGTGACGATCTGGCTTTAAGTCGATTCGATAACAAATGACGAAAACAGAGGTATTTCTCAGGTTTTTACTACATTTGAACACTTTTCACATTCTCTCATGCAACTCGATTGCTAGTCCTCCTTTCATGCAGAATATTAAGGTCCTAGCTCATGTCCAAGGCACCAAAGCCAGCTAAAAATTCAATATTCAATACCTAAAACTTGAATTGGACTACTTCTTACTGGCTATTACATCAACTTAGAAGCTTCATCTGTGTTCTACTGTGGTGCTTGTAGTGTCTCAGCATACCGCAGCAGGCGACATAGCTTTGCAGACGATAAGTACAACCGTTTCAGAGAGAAGAGCGGCCAATGTGACGATCTGGCTTTAAGTCGATTCGATAACAAATGACGAAAACGGACGGATTTCTCAGGTTTTTACTGCATATGAACACTTATCACATTCTCCCGTGCAACTCGGCTGCTAGTCCTCCTTTCATGCAGAATCTTAAGGTCCTAGCTCATGTCCAAGGCACCAAAGCCAGCTAAAAAGTCAATAACCGATACCTAAAACTTGAATTGTACTACTTCTTACTGGCTATTACATCATTTTAGAAGCTTCATCTGTGTTCTACTATGGTGCCTTTACTGTCTCCGAATACCGCAGTACGCGACATAGCTTTGCAGACGATAAGTACAACCGTTTCAGAGAGCAGAGCGGTCAATGTGACGATCTGGCTTTAAGTCGATTCGATAACAAATGACGAAAACGGACGGATTTCTCAGGTTTTTACTACATATGAACACTTTTCACATTCTCCCGTGCAACTCGGCTGCTGGTCCTCCTCTCATGCAGAATCTTAAGGTCCTAGCTCATGTCCAAGGCACCAAAGCCAGCTAAAAAGTCAATAATCAATACCTAAAACTTGAATTGTACTAATTCTTACTGGGTATTACATCAACTTAGAAGCTTCATCTGTGTTCTACTATGGTGCTTTTAGTGTCTCCGCATACCGCAGCACGCGACATAGCTTTGCAGACGATAAGTACAACCGTTTCAGAGAGAAGAGTGGCCAATGTGACGATCTGGCTTTAAGTCGATTCGATAACAAATGACGAAAACAGAGGTATTTCTCAGGTTTTTACTACATTTGATCACTTTTCACATTCTCTCATGCAACTCGATTGCTAGTCCTCCTTTCATGCAGAATATTAAGGTCCTAGCTCATGTCCAAGGCACCAAAGCCAGCTAAAAATTCAATATTCAATACCTAAAACTTGAATTGGACTACTTCTTACTGGCTATTACATCAACTTAGAAGCTTCATCTGTGTTCTACTGTGGTGCTTGTAGTGTCTCAGCATACCGCAGCAGGCGACATAGCTTTGCAGACGATAAGTACAACCGTTTCAGAGAGAAGAGCGGCCAATGTGACGATCTGGCTTTAAGTCGATTCGATAACAAATGACGAAAACGGACGGATTTCTCAGGTTTTTACTGCATATGAACACTTATCACATTCTCCCGTGCAACTCGGCTGCTAGTCCTCCTTTCATGCAGAATCTTAAGGTCCTAGCTCATGTCCAAGGCACCAAAGCCAGCTAAAAAGTCAATAACCGATACCTAAAACTTGAATTGTACTACTTCTTACTGGCTATTACATCATTTTAGAAGCTTCATCTGTGTTCTACTATGGTGCCTTTACTGTCTCCGAATACCGCAGTACGCGACATAGCTTTGCAGACGATAAGTACAACCGTTTCAGAGAGCAGAGCGGTCAATGTGACGATCTGGCTTTAAGTCGATTCGATAACAAATGACGAAAACGGACGGATTTCTCAGGTTTTTACTACATATGAACACTTTTCACATTCTCCCGTGCAACTCGGCTGCTGGTCCTCCTCTCATGCAGAATCTTAAGGTCCTAGCTCATGTCCAAGGCACCAAAGCCAGCTAAAAAGTCAATAATCAATACCTAAAACTTGAATTGTACTAATTCTTACTGGGTATTACATCAACTTAGAAGCTTCATCTGTGTTCTACTATGGTGCTTTTAGTGTCTCCGCATACCGCAGCACGCGACATAGCTTTGCAGACGATAAGTACAACCGTTTCAGAGAGAAGAGCGGCCAATGTGACGATCTGGCTTTAAGTCGATTCGATAACAAATGACGAAAACAGACGTATTTCTCAGGTTTTTACTACATTTGAACACTTTTCACATTCTCTCATGCAACTCGGCTGCTAGTCCTCCTTTCATGCAGAATATTAAGGTCCTAGCTCATGTCCAAGGCACCAAAGCCAGCTAAAAAGTCAATAATCGATACCTAAAACTTGAATTGGACTACTTCTTACTCGCTATTACATCAACTTAGAAGCTTCATCTGTGTTCTACTATGGTGCTTTTAGTGTCTCCGCATACCGCAGCACGCGACATAGCTTTGTAGACGATAAGTACAACCGTTTCAGAGAGAGGAGCGGCTAATGTGACGATCTGGCTTTAAGTCGATTCGATAACAAATGACGAAAACGGACGGATTTCTCAGGTTTTTATTACATATGAACACTTTTCACATTCTCCCATGCAACGCAGCTGCTAGTCCTCCTTTCATGCAAAGTCTTAAGGTCCTAGGTCATGTCCAAGGCACCAAAGCCAGCTAAAAAGTCAATAATCGATACCTAAAACTTGAATTGGATTACTTCTTACTGGCTATTACATCAACTTAGATGCTTCATCTGTTTCCTACTATGGTGATTTTAGTGTCTCCGCATACCGCAGCTCGCGACATAGCTTTGCAGACGATAAATACAAGCGTTTCAGAGAGAAGAGCGGCCAATGTGACGATCTGGCTTTAAGTCGATTCGATAACAAATGACGAAAACGGACGAATTTCTCAGGTTTTTACTACATATGAACACTTTTCACGTTCTCCCGTGCTATTCGGCTGCTAGTCCTCCATTCATGCTGAATCTTAAGGTCCTAGCTCATGTCCAAGGCACCAAAGCTAGCTAAAAAGTCAATAATCGATACCTAAAACTTGAATTGTACTACTTCTTACTGGCTATTACATCAACTTAGAGGCTTCATCTGTGTTCTACTATGCTGCTTGTAGTGTCTCAGCATACCGCAGCATGCGACATAGCTTTGCAGACGATAAGTACAACCGTTTCAGAGAGAAGCGCGACCAATGTGACGATCTGGCTTTAAGTCGATTCGATAACAAATGACAAAAACGGACGGATTTCTCAGGTATTTTTTTACATATGAACACTTTTCACATTCTGCCGTGCAACTCGGCTGCTAGTCCTCCTTACATGCAGAATCTTAAGGTCCTAGCTCATGTCCAAGGCACCAAAGCCAGCTAAAAAGTCAATAATCAATACCTAAAACTTGAATTGGATTACTTCTTACTGGCTATTACATCAACTTAGATGCTTCATCTGTGTTCTACTATGGTAAATTTAGTGTCTCCACATACCGCAGCACGCGACATAGCTTTGCAGACGATAAGTACAACCGTTTCAGAGAGCAGAGCGGCCAATGTGACGATCTGGCTTTAAGTCGATTCGATAACATATGACGAAAACGGATGGATTTCTAAGGTTTTTACTACATATGAACACTTTTTACATTCTCCCCTGCAGCTCGGCTGCTAGTCCTCCTTTCATGCAGAATCTTAAGGTCCTAGCTCATGTCCAAGGCACCAAAGCCAGCAAAAAAGTCAATAATCGATACCTAAAACTTGAATTGTACTACTTCTTACTGGCTATTACATCAACTTAGAAGCTTCATCTGTGTTTTACAATGCTGCTTGTAGTGTCTCAGCATACCGCAGCATGCGACATAGCTTTGCAGACGATAAGTACAAGCGTTTCAGAGAGAAGAGCGGCCAATGTGACGATCTGGCTTTAAGTCGATTCGATAACAAATGACGAAAACGGACGAATTTCTCAGGTTTTTACTACATATGATCACTTTTCACATTCTCCCGTGCTACTAAGCTGCTAGTCCTCCTTTCATGCAGAATCTTAAGGTCCTAGCTCATGTCCAAGGCACCAAAGCTAGCTAAAAAGTCAATAATCGATACCTAAAACTTGAATTGTACTACTTCTTACTGGCTATTACATCAACTTAGAAGCTTCATCTGTGTTCTACTATGCTGCTTGTAGTGTCTCAGCATACCGCAGCATGCGACATAGCTTTGCAGACGATAAGTACAACCGTTTCAGAGAGAAGAGCGGCAAATAAGACGATGTGGCTTTAAGTAGATTCGATAACAAATGACGAAAACGGACGAATTTCCCAGGTTTTTACTACATATGAACACTTTTCACATTCTCCCGTGCTACTCGGCTGCTAGTCCTCCTTTCATGCAGAATCTTAAGGTCCTAGCTCATGTCCAAGGCACCAAAGCCAGCTAAAAAGTCAATAATCGATACCTAAAACTTGAATTGTACTACTTCTTACTGGCTATTACATCAACTTAGAAGCTTCATCTGTGTTCTACTATTTTGCTTTTAGTGTCTCCACATACCGCAGCACGTGACATAGCTTTGTAGACGATAAGTACAACCGTTTCATAGAGAAGAACGGCCAATGTGACGATCTGACTTAAAGTCGATTCGATAACAAATGACGAAAACGGACGGATTTCTCAGGTTTTTACTACATATGAACACTTTTCACTTTCTCCCGTGCAACTCGGCTGCTAGTCCTCCTTTCATGCAGAATCTTAAGGTACTAGCTCATGTCCAAGGCACCAAAGCCAGCTAAAAAGTCAATAATCGATACGTAAAACTTGAATTGTACTACTTCTTACTGACTATTACATCAACTTAGAAGCTTCATCTGTGTTCTACTATGGTGCTTTTAGTGTCTCCGCATACCGCAGCACGCGACATAGCTTTGCAGACGATAAGTACAACCGTTTCTGAGAGCTGAGCGACCTATGTGACGATCTGGCTTTAAGTCGATTCGATAACAAATGACGAAAACGGACGGATTACTCAGGTCTTTACTTCATATGAACACTTTTTACATTCTCCCCTGCAACTCGGCTGCTAGTCCTCCTTTCATGCAGAATCTTAAGGTCCTAGCTCATGTCCAAGGCACGAAAGCTAGCTAAAAAGTCAATAATCGATACCTAAAACGTGAATTGTACTACTTCTTACTGGCTATTACATCAACATAGAAGCTTCATCTGTGTTCTACTATGCTGCTTGTAGTGTCTCAGCATACCGCAGCATGCGACATAGCTTTGCAGACGATAAGTACAAGCGTTTCAGAGAGAAGAGCGGCCAATGTGACGATCTGCCTTTAAGTCGATTCGATAACAAATGACGAAAACGGACGAATTTCTCAGGTTTTTACTACATATGAACACTTTTCACATTCTCCCGTGCTACTCGGCTGCTAGTCCTCCTTTCATGCAGAATCTTAAGGTCCTAGCTCATGTCCAAGGCACCAATGCTAGCTAAAAAGTCAATAATCGATACCTAAAACTTGTATTGTACTACTTCTTACTGGCTATTACATCAACTTAGAAGCTTCATCTGTGTTCTACTATGGTGCTTTTAGTGTCTCCACATACCGCAGCACGCGACATAGCTTTGCAGACGATAAGTACAAGCGTTTCAGAGAGAAGAGCGGCCAATGTGACGATCTGGCTTTAAGTCGATTCGATAACAAATGACGAAAACGGACGAATTTCTCAGGTTTTCACTACATATGAACACTTTTCACATTCTCCCGTGCTACTCGGCTGCTAGTCCTCCTTTCATGCAGAATCTTAAGGTCCTAGCTCATGTCCAAGGCACCAATGCTAGCTAAAAAGTCAATAATCGATACCTAAAACTTGTATTGTACTACTTCTTACTGGCTATTACATCAACTTAGAAGCTTCATCTGTGTTCTACTGTGGTGCTTTTAGTGTCTCCACATACCGCAGCACGCGACATAGCTTTGCAGACGATAAGTACAACCGTTTCAGAGAGAAGAGCGGCCAATGTGACGATCTGGCTTTAAGTCGATTCGATAACAAATGACGAAAACGGACGGATTTCTCAGGTTTTTACTTCATATGAACACTTTTTACATTCTCCCCTGCAACTCGGCTGCTAGTCCTCCTTTCATGCAGAATCTTAAGGTCCTAGCTCATGTCCAAGGCACCAAAGCTAGCTAAAAAGTCAATAATCGATACCTAAAACGTGAATTGTACTACTTCTTACTGGCTATTACATCAACATAGAAGCTTCATCAGTGTTCTACTATGCTGCTTGTAGTGTCTCAGCATACCGCAGCATGCGACATAGCTTTGCAGACGATAAGTACAAGCGTATCAGAGAGAAGAGCGGCCAATGTGACGATCTGGCTTTAAGTCGATTCGATAACAAATGACGAAAACGGACGAATTTCTCGTGTTTTTACTACATATGAACACTTATCACATTTTCCCGTGCTACTCGGCAGCTAGTCCTCCTTTCATGCAGAATCTTAATGTCCTAGCTCATGTCCAAGGCACCAAAGCTAGCTAAAAAGTCAATAATCGATACCTAAAACTTGAATTGTACTACTTCTTACTGGCTATTACATCAACTTATAAACTTCACCTGTGTTCTACTATGCTGCTTGTAGTGTCCCAGCATACCGCAGCATGCGACGTAGCTTTGCAGACGATAAGTACAAGCGTTTCAGAGAGAAGAGCGGCCAATGTGACGATCTGGCTTTAAGTCGATTCGATAACAAATGACGAAAACGGACGAATTTCCCTGGTTTTTACTAAATATGAACACTTTTCACAACTCCCGTGCTACTCGGCTGCTAGTCCTCCTTTCATGTAGAATCTTAAGGTCCTAGCTCATGTCCAAGGCACCAATGCTAGCCAAAAAGTCAATAATCGATACCTAAAACTTGTATTGTACTACTTCTTACTGGCTATTACATCAACTTAGAAGCTTCATCTGTGTTCTACTATGGTGCTTTTAGTGTCTCCACATACCGCAGCACGCGACATAGTTTTACAGACGATAAGTACAACCGTTTCAGAGAAAAGAGCTGCCAATGTGACGATCTGGCTTTAAGTCGATTCGATAACAAATGACGAAAACGGACGGATTTCTCAGGTTTTTACTTCATATGAACACTTTTTACATTCTCCCCTGCAACTCGGCTGCTAGTCCTCCTTTCATGCAGAATCTTAAGGTCCTAGCTCATGTCCAAGGCACCAAAGCTAGCAAAAAAGTCAATAATCGATACCTAAAACGTGAATTGTACTACTTCTTACTGGCTATTACATCAACATAGAAGTTTCATCTGTGTTCTACTATGCTGCTTTCAGTGTCTCAGCATACCGCAGCATGCGACATAGCTTTGCAGACGATAAGTACAAGCGTATCAGAGAGAAGAGCGGCCAATGTGACGATCTGGCTTTAAGTCGATTCGATAACAAATGACGAAAACGGACGAATTTCTCGTGTTTTTACTACATATGAACACTTATCACATTTTCCCGGGCTACTCGGCAGCTAGTCCTCCTTTCATGCAGAATCTTAATGTCCTACCTCATGTCCAAGGCACCAAAGCTAGCTAAAAAGTCAATAATCGATACCTAAAACTTGAATTGTACTACTTCTTACTGGCTATTACATCAACTTATAAACTTCACCTGTGTTCTACTATGCTGCTTGTAGTGTCCCAGCATACCGCAGCATGCGACGTAGCTTTGCAGACGATAAGTACAAGCGTTTCAGAGAGAAGAGCGGCCAATGTGACCATCTGGCTTTAAGTCGATTCGATAACAAATGACGAAAACGGACGAATTTCCCTGGTTTTTACTAAATATGAACACTTTTCACATTCTCCCGTGCTACTCGGCTGCTAGTCCTCCTTTCATGCAGAATCTTAAGGTCCTAGCTCATGTCCAAGGCACCAATGCTAGCCAAAAAGTCAATAATCGATACCTAAAACTTGTATTGTACTACTTCTTACTGGCTATTACATCAACTTAGAAGCTTCATCTGTGTTCTACTATGGTGCTTTTAGTGTCTCCACATACCGCAGCACGCGACATAGTTTTACAGACGATAAGTACAACCGTTTCAGAGAAAAGAGCTGCCAATGTGACGATCTGGCTTTAAGTCGATTCGATAACAAATGACGAAAACGGACGGATTTCTCAGGTTTTTACTTCATATGAACACTTTTTACATTCTCCCCTGCAACTCGGCTGCTAGTCCTCCTTTCATGCAGAATCTTAAGGTCCTAGCTCATGTCCAAGGCACCAAAGCTAGCAAAAAAGTCAATAATCGATACCTAAAACGTGAATTGTACTACTTCTTACTGGCTATTACATCAACATAGAAGTTTCATCTGTGTTCTACTATGCTGCTTTCAGTGTCTCAGCATACCGCAGCATGCGACATAGCTTTGCAGACGATAAGTACAAGCGTATCAGAGATAAGAGCGGCCAATGTGACGATCTGGCTTTAAGTTGATTCGATAACAAATGACGAAAACGGACGAATTTCTCGTGTTTTTACTACATATGAACACTTTTCACATTTTCCCGTGCTACTCGGCTGCTAGTCCTCCTTTCATGCAGAATCTTAAGGTCCTAGCTCATGTCCAAGGCACCAACGCTAGCTAAAAAGTCAATAATCGATACCTAAAACTTGAATTGTACTACTTCTTACTGGCTATTACATCAACTTAGAAACTTCATCTGTGTTCTACTATGCTGCTAGTAGTGTCTCAGCATACCGCAGCATGCGATATAGCTTTGCAGACGATAAGTACAAGCGTTTCAGAGAGAAGAGCAGCCAATGTTACGATCTGGCTTTAAGTCGATTCGATAACAAATGACGAAAACGGACGAATTTCCCAGGTTTTTACTGCATATGAACACTTTTCACATTCTCCCGGGCTACTCGGCTGCTAGTACTCCTTTCATGCAGAATCTTAAGGTCCTAGCTCATGTCCAAGGCACCAATGCTAGCTAAAAAGTCAATAATCGATACCTAAAACTTGTATTGTACTACTTCTTACTGGCTATTAACTCAACTTAGAAGCTTCATCTGTGTTCTACTATGGTGCTCTTAGTGTCTCCACATACCGCAGCACGCGACATAGCTTTGCAGACGATAAGTACAACCGTTTCAGAGAGAAGAGCGGCCAATGTGACGAACTGGCTTTAAGTCGATTCGATAACAAATGACGAAAACGGACGGATTTCTAAGGTTTTTACTACATATGAACACTTTTCACATTCTCCCGTGCAACTCGGCTGCTAGTCCTCCTTTCATGCAGAATCTTAAGGTCCTAGCTAATGTCCAAGGCACCAAAGCCAGCTAAAAAGTCAATAATCGATACCTAAAACTTGAATTGTACTACTTCTTCCTTTCTATTACATCAACTTAGAAGCTTCATCTGTGTTCTACAACGGTGCTTTTAGTTTCTCCCCATACCGCAGCACGCGACATAGTTTTACAGACGATAAGTACAACCGTTTCAGAGAAAAGAGCGGCCAATGTGACGATCTGGCTTTAAGTCGATTCGATAACAAATGTCGAAAACGGACGGATTTCTCAGGTTTTTACTACATATGAACACTTTTCACATTCTCCCGTGCAACTCGGCCGCTAGTCCTCCTTTCATGCAGAATCTTAAGGTCCTAGCTCATGTCCAAGGCACCAAAGCCAGCTAAAAAGTCAATAATCGATACCTAAAACTTGAATTGGACTACTTCTTACTCGCTATTACATCAACTTAGAAGCTTCATCTGTGTTCTACTATGGTGCTTTTCCTGTTTCCGCCTACGGCAACACGCGACATAGCTTTGCAGACGATAAATACAACCGTTTCAGAGAGAAGAGCGGCCAATGTGACGATCTGGCTTTAAGTCGATTCGATAACAAATGACGAAAACGGACGGATTTCTCAGGTTTTTTCTACATATGAACACTTTTCACATTTTCCCCTGCAACTCGGCTGCTAGTCCTCCTTTCATGCAGAATCTTAAGGTCCTAGCTCATGTCCAAGGCACCAAAGCCAGCTAAAAAGTCAATAATCGATACCTAAAACATGAATTGTACTACTTCTTACTGGCTATTACATCAACTTAGAAGCTTCATCTGTGATCTCATATGGTGCTTTTAGTGTCTCCACATACCGCAGCACGTGACTTAGCTTTGTAGACGATAAGTACAACCGTTTCAGAGAGAAGTGCGGCCAATGTGACGATCTGACTTTAAGTCGATTCGATAACAAATGACGAAAACGGACGGATTTCTCAGGTTTTTATTACATATGAACACTTTTCACATTCTCCCGTGCAACTCGGCTGCTAGTCCTCCTTTCATGCAGAATCTTAAGGTCCTAGCTCATGTCCAAGGCACCAAAGCCAGCTAAAAAGTCAATAATCGATACCTAAAACTTGAATTGGATTACTTCTTACTTCCTATTACATCAACTTAGATGCTTCATCTGTGTTCTACTATGGTGCTTTTAGTGTCTCCACATACCGCAGCACGCGACATAGCTTTGCAGACGATAAGTACAACCGTTTCAGAGAGAAGAGCGGCCAATGTGACGATCTGGCTTTAAGTCGATTCGATTACAAATGACGAAAACGGACGAATTTCCCAGGTTTTTACTACATATGAACACTTTTCACATTCTCCCGTGCAACTCGGCTGCTAGTCCTCCTTTCATGCAGAATCTTAAGGTCCTAGCTCATGTCCAAGGCACCAATGCTAGCTAAAAAGTCAATAATCGATACCTAAAACTTGTATTGTACTACTTCTTACTGGCTATTAACTCAACTTAGAAGCTTCATCTGTGTTCTACTATGGTGCTTTTAGTGTCTCCACATACCGCAGCACGCGACATAGCTTTGCAGACGATAAGTACAACCGTTTCCGAGAGTAGAGCGGCCAATGTGACGATCTGGCTTTAAGTCGATTCGATAACAAATGACGAAAACGGACCGATTTCTCAGGTTTTTACTACATATGAACACTTTTCACATTCTCCCGTGCAACTCGGCTGCTAGTCCTCCTTTCATGCAGAATCTTAAGGTCCTAGGTCATGTCCAAGGCACCAAAGCCAGCTAAAAAGTCAATAATCAATACCTAAAACTTGAATTGTACTACTTCTTCCTGGCTATTACATCAACTTAGAAGCTTCATCTGTGTTCTACTAAGGTGCTTTTAGTTTCTCCGCATTCCGCAGCACGCGACATAGTTTTGCAGACGATAAGTACAACCGTTTCAGAGAGAAGAGCGGCCAATGTGACGATCTGGCTTTAAGTCGATTCGATAACAAATGACGAAAATGGACGGATTTCTCAGGTTTTTACTACATATGAACACTTTTCACATACTCCCGTGCAACGCGGCCGCTAGTCCTCGTTTCATGCAGAATCATAAGCTCCTAGCTCATGTCCAAGGCACCAAAGCCAGCTAAAAAGTCAATAATCGATACCTAAATCTTGAATTGGACTACTTCTTACTGGCTATTACATCAACTTAGAAGCATCATTTGTGTTCTACTATGGTGCTTTTAATGTCTCCGCATATCGCAGCACGCGACATAGTTTTACAGACGATAAGTACAACCGTTTCAGAGAAAAGAGCTGCCAATGTGACGATCTGGCTTTAAGTCCATTCGATAACAAATGACGAAAACGGACGGATTTCTCAGGTTTTTACTTCATATGAACACTTTTTACATTCTCCCCTGCAACTCGGCTGCTAGTCCTCCTTTCATGCAGAATCTTAAGGTCCTAGCTCATGTCCAAGGCACCAAAGCTAGCTAAAAAGTCAATAATCGATACCTAAAACGTGAATTGTACTACTTCTTACTGGCTATTACATCAACATAGAAGTTTCATCTGTGTTCTACTATGCTGCATTCAGTGTCTCAGCATACCGCAGCATGCGACATAGCTTTGCAGACGATAAGTACAAGCGTATCAGAGAGAAGAGCGGCCAATGTGACGATCTGGCTTTAAGTCGATTCGATAACAAATGACGAAAACGGACGAATTTCTCGTGTTTTTACTACATATGAACACTTTTCACATTTTCCCGTGCTACTCGGCTGCTAGTCCTCCTTTCATGCAGAATCTTAAGGTCCTAGCTCATGTCCAAGGCACCAAAGCTAGCTAAAAAGGCAATAATCGATACCTAAAACTTGAATTGTACTACTTCTTACTGGCTATTACATCAACTTAGAAACTTCATCTGTGTTCTACTATGCTGCTAGTAGTGTCTCAGCATACCGCAGCATGCGATATAGCTTTGCAGACGATAAGTACAAGCGTTTCAGAGAGAAGAGCAGCCAATGTGACGATCTGGCTTTAAGTCGATTCGATAACAAATGACGAAAACGGACGAATTCCCCAGGTTTTTACTACATATGAACACTTTTCACATTCTCCAGGGCTACACGGCTGCTAGTACTCCTTTCATGCAGAATCTTAAGGTCCTAGCTCATGTCCAAGGCACCAATGCTAGCTAAAAAGTCAATAATCGATACCTAAAACTTGTATTGTACTACTTCTTACTGGCTATTAACTCAACTTAGAAGCTTCATCTGTGTTCTACTATGGTGCTTTTAGTGTCTCCACATACCGCAGCACGCGACATAGCTTTGCAGACGATAAGTACAACCGTTTCAGAGAGAAGAGCGGCCAATGTGACGAACTGGCTTTAAGTCGATTCGATAACAAATGACGAAAACGGACGGATTTCTAAGGTTTTTACTACATATGAACACTTTTCACATTCTCCCGTGCAACTCGGCTGCTAGTCCTCCTTTCATGCAGAATCTTAAGGTCCTAGCTCATGTCCAAGGCACCAAAGCCAGCTAAAAAGTCAATAATCGATACCTAAAACTTGAATTGTACTACTTCTTCCTGGCTATTACATCAACTTAGAAGCTTCATCTGTGTTCTACTACGGTGCTTTTAGTTTCTCCGCATACCGCAGCACGCGACATAGTTTTACAGACGATAAGTACAACCGTTTCAGAGAAAAGAGCGGCCAATGTGACGATCTGGCTTTAAGTCGATTCGATAACAAATGACGAAAACGGACGGATTTCTCAGGTTTTTACTACATATGAACACTTTTCACATTCTCCCGTGCAACTCGGCTGCTAGTCCTCCTTTCATGCAGATTCTTAAGGTCCTAGCTCATGTCCAAGGCACCAAAGCCAGCTAAAAAGTCAATAATCGATACCTAAAACTTGAATTGGACTACTTCTTACTCGCTATTACATCAACTTAGAAGCTTCATCTGTGTTCTACTATGGTGCTTTTCCTGTTTCCGCCTACGGCAACACGCGACATAGCTTTGCAGACGATAAGTACAACCGTTTCAGAGAGAAGAGCGGCCAATGTGACGATCTGGCTTTAAGTCGATTCGATAACAAATGACGAAAACGGACGGATTTCTCAGGTTTTTTCTACATATGAACACTTTTCACATTTTCCCCTGCAACTCGGCTGCTAGTCCTCCTTTCATGCAGAATCTTAAGGTCCTAGCTCATGTCCAAGGCACCAAAGCCAGCTAAAAAGTCAATAATCGATACCTAAAACATGAATTGTACTACTTCTTACTGGCTATTACATAAACTTAGAAGCTTCATCTGTGATCTCATATGGTGCTTTTAGTGTCTCCACATACCGCAGCACGTGACATAGCTTTGTAGACGATAAGTACAACCGTTTCAGAGAGAAGTGCGGCCAATGTGACGATCTGACTTTAGGTCGATTCGATAACAAATGACGAAAACGGACGGATTTCTCAGGTTTTTATTACATATGAACACTTTTCACATTCTCCCGTGCAACTCGGCTGCTAGTCCTCCTTTCATACAGAATCTTAAGGTCCTAGCTCATGTCCAAGGCACCAAAGCCAGCTAAAAAGTCAATAATCGATACCTAAAACTTGAATTGGATTACTTCTTACTTCCTATTACATCAACTTAGATGCTTCATCTGTGTTCTACTATGGTGCTTTTAGTGTCTCCACATACCGCAGCACGCGACATAGCTTTGCAGACGATAAGTACAACCGTTTCAGAGAGAAGAGCGGCCAATGTGACGATCTGGCTTTAAGTCGATTCGATTACAAATGACGAAAACGGACGAATTTCCCAGGTTTTTACTACATATGAACACTTTTCACATTCTCCCGTGCTACTCGGCTGCTAGTCCTCCTTTCATGCAGAATCTTAAGGTCCTAGCTCATGTCCAAGGCACCAATGCTAGCTAAAAAGTCAATAATCGATACCTAAAACTTGTATTGTACTACTTCTTACTGGCTATTAACTCAACTTAGAAGCTTCATCTGTGTTCTACTATGGTGCTTTTAGTGTCTCCACATACCGCAGCACGCGACATAGCTTTGCAGACGATAAGTACAACCGTTTCCGAGAGTAGAGCGGCCAATGTGACGATCTGGCTTTAAGTCGATTCGATAACAAATGACGAAAACGGACCGATTTCTCAGGTTTTTACTACATATGAACACTTTTCACATTCTCCCGTGCAACTCGGCTGCTAGTCCTCCTTTCATGCAGAATCTTAAGGTCCTAGGTCATGTCCAAGGCACCAAAGCCAGCTAAAAAGTCAATAATCAATACCTAAAACTTGAATTGTACTACTTCTTCCTGGCTATTACATCAACTTAGAAGCTTCATCTGTGTTCTACTAATGTGCTTTTAGTTTCTCCGCATTCCGCAGCACGCGACATAGTTTTGCAGACGATAAGTACAACCGTTTCAGAGAGAAGAGCGGCCAATGTGACGATCTGGCTTTAAGTCGATTCGATAACAAATGACGAAAATGGACGGATTTCTCAGGTTTTTACTACATATGAACACTTTTCACATACTCCCGTGCAACGCGGCCGCTAGTCCTCGTTTCATGCAGAATCATAAGCTCCTAGCTCATGTCCAAGGCACCAAAGCCAGCTAAAAAGTCAATAATCGTTACCTAAATCTTGAATTGGACTACTTCTTACTGGCTATTACATCAACTTAGAAGCATCATTTGTGTTCTACTATGGTGCTTTTAATGTCTCCGCATATCGCAGCACGCGACATAGCTTTGTAGACGATAAGTACAACCGTTTCAGAGAGAAGAGCGGCCAATGTGACGATCTGGCTTTAAGTCGATTCGATAACAAATGACGAAAACGGACGGATTTCTCAGGTTTTTACTACATACGAACACTTTTCACATTCTCCCGTGCAACTCGGCTGCTAGTCCTCCCTCATGCAAAATCTTAAGTTCCTAGCTCATGTCCAAGGCACCAAAGCCAGCTAAAAAGTCAATAATCGATACCTAAAACTTCAATTGTACTACTTCTTACAGGCTATTACATCAACTTAGAAGCTTCATCTGTGTTCTACTATGGTGATTTTAGTGTCTCCGCATACCGCAGGACGCGACATAGCTTTGCAGACGATAAGTACAAGCGTTTCAGAGAGAAGAGCGGCCAAAGTGACGATCTGGCTTTAAGTCGATTCGATAACAAATGACGAAAACGGACGTATGTCTCAGGTTTTTAATACATATGAACACTTTTCACATTCTCCCGTGCAACTGGGCTGCTAGTCCTCCTTTTATGCAGAATCTTAAAGTCCTAGCTCATGTCCAAGGCACCAAAGCCAGCTAAAAAGTCAATAATCGATACCTAAAACTTGAATGGTATTACTTCTTACTGGCTATTACAGCAACTTAGAAGTTTCATCTGTGTTCTACTATGGTGCTTTTAGAGCCTCCGCATACCGCAGCACGCGACATAGCTTTGCAGACGATAAGTACAACCGTTTCCGAGAGCAGAGCGGCCAATGTGACGATCTGGCTTTAAGTCGATTCGATAACAAATGACGAAAACGGACGGATTTCTCAGGTTTTTACTTCATATGAACACTTTTTACATTCTCCCCTGCAACTCGGCTGCTAGTCCTCCTTTCATGCAGAATCTTAAGGTCCTAGCTCATGTCCAAGGCACCAAAGCCAGCTAAAAAGTCAATAATCGATACCTAAAACTTGAATTGTACTACTTCTTACTGGCTATTACAGCAAATTAGAAGTTTCATCTGTGTTCTACTATGGTGCTTTTAGAGCCTCCGCATACCGCAGCACGCGACACAGCTTTGCAGACGAAAAGTACAACCGTTTCCGAGAGCAGAGCGGCCAATGTGACGATCTGGCTTTAAGTCGATTCGATAACAAATGACGAAAACGGACGGATTTCTCAGGTTTTTACTTCATATGAACACTTTTTACATTCTCCCCTGCAACTCGGCTGCTAGTCCTCCTTTCATGCAGAATCTTAAGGTCCTAGCCCATGTCCAAGGCACCAAAGCCAGCTAAAAAGTCAATAATCGATACCTAAAACTTGAATTGTACTACTTCTTACTGGCTATTACATCAACTTAGAAGGTTCATCTGCGTTCTACTATGGTGGTTTTAGTGTTTCCGCATACCGCAGCACGCGACATAGCTTTGCAGACGATAAGTACAAGTGTTTCAGAGAGAAGATCGGCCAATGTGACGATCTGGCTTTAAGTCGATTCGATAACAAATGACGAAAACGGACGGATTTCTCAGGTTTTTACTACATACGAACACTTTTCACATTCTCCCGTGCAACTCGGCTGCTAGTCCTCCCTCATGCAAAATCTTAAGTTCCTAGCTCATGTCCAAGGCACCAAAGCCAGCTAAAAAGTCAATAATCGATACCTAAAACTTCAATTGTACTACTTCTTACAGGCTATTACATCAACTTAGAAGCTTCATCTGTGTTCTACTATGGTGATTTTAGTGTCTCCGCATACCGCAGGACGCGACATAGCTTTGCAGACGATAAGTACAAGCGTTTCAGAGAGAAGAGCGGCCAAAGTGACTATCTGGCTTTAAGTCGATTCGATAACAAATGACGAAAACGGACGTATGTCTCAGGTTTTTAATACATATGAACACTTTTCACATTCTCCCGTGCAACTGGGCTGCTAGTCCTCCTTTTATGCAGAATCTTAAAGTCCTGGCTCATGTCCAAGGCACCAAAGCCAGCTAAAAAGTCAATAATCGATACCTAAAACTTGAATGGTATTACTTCTTACTGGCTATTACAGCAACTTAGAAGTTTCATCTGTGTTCTACTAAGGTGCTTTTAGAGCCTCCGCATACCGCAGCACGCGACATAGCTTTGCAGACGATAAGTACAACCGTTTCCGAGAGCAGAGCCGCCAATGTGACGATCTGGCTTTAAGTCGATTCGATAACAAATGACGAAAACGGACGGATTTCTCAGGTTTTTACTTCATATGAACACTTTTTACATTCTCCCCTGCAACTCGGCTGCTAGTCCTCCTTTCATGCAGAATCTTAAGGTCCTAGCTCATGTCCAAGGCACCAAAGCCAGCTAAAAATTCAATAATCGATACCTAAAACTTGAATTGTACTACTTCTTACTGGCTATTACAGCAAATTAGAAGTTTCATCTGTGTTCTACTATGGTGCTTTTAGAGCCTCCGCATACCGCAGCACGCGACATAGCTTTGCAGACGAAAAGTACAACCGTTTCCGAGAGCAGAGCGGTCAATGTGACGATCTGGCTTTAAGTCGATTCGATAACAAATGCCGAAAACGGACGAATTTCCCAGGTTTTTACTACATTTGAACACTTTTCACATTCTCCCGGGCTACTCGGCTGCTAGTACTCCTTTCATGCAGAATCTTAAGGTCCTAGCTCATGTCCAAGGCACCAATGCTAGCTAAAAAGTCAATAATCGATACCTAAAACGTTAATTGTACTACTTCTTACTGGCTATTACATCAACATAGAAGCTTCATCTGTGTTCTACTATGCTGCTTTCAGTGTCTCAGCATACCGCAGCATGCGACATAGCTTTGCAGACGATAAGTACAAGCGTTTCAGAGAGAAGAGCGGCCAATGTGACGATCTGGCTTTAAGTCGATTCGATAACAAATGACGAAAACGGACGAATTTCTCGTGTTTTTACTACATATGAACACTTTTCACATTTTCCCGTGCTACTCGGCTGCTAGTCCTCCTTTCATGCAGAATCTTAAGGTCCTAGCTCATGTCCAAGGCACCAAAGCTAGCTAAAAAGTCAATAATCGATACCTAAAACTTGAATTGTACTACTTCTTACTGGCTATTACATCAACTTAGAAACTTCATCTGTGTTCTACTATGCTGCTTGTAGTGTCTCAGCATACCGCAGCATGCGACATAGCTTTGCAGACGATAAGTACAAGCGTTTCAGAGAGAAGAGCGGCCAATGTGACGATCTGGCTTTAAGTCGATTCGATAACAAGTGACGAAAACGGACGAATTTCCCAGGTTTTTACTACATATGAACACTTTTCACATTCTCCCGGGCCACTCGGCTGCTAGTACTCCTTTCATGCAGAATCTTAAGGTCCTAGCTCATGTCCAAGGCACCAATGCTAGCTAAAAAGTCAATAATCGATACCTAAAACTTGTATTGTACTACTTCTTACTGGCTATTAACTCAACTTAGAAGCTTCATCTGTGTTCTACTATGGTGCTTTTAGTGTCTCCTCATACCGCAGCACGCGACATAGCTTTGCAGACGATAAGTACAACCGTTTCCGAGAGTAGAGCGGCCAATGTGACGATCTGGCTTTAAGTCGATTCGATAACAAATGACGAAACCGGACCGATTTCTCAGGTTTTTACTACATATGAACACTTTTCACATTCTCCCGTGCAACTCGGCTGCTAGTCCTCCTTTCATGCAGAATCTTAAGGTCCTAGGTCATGTCCAAGGCACCAAAGCCAGCTAAAAAGTCAATAATCAATACCTAAAACTTGAATTGTACTACTTCTTCCTGGCTATTACATCAACTTAGAAGCTTCATCTGTGTTCTACTAATGTGCTTTTAGTTTCTCCGCATTCTGCAGCACGCGACATAGTTTTGCAGACGATAAGTACAACCGTTTCAGAGAGAAGAGCGGCCAATGTGACGATCTGGCTTTAAGTCGATTCGATAACAAATGACGAAAATGGACGGATTTCTCAGGTTTTTACTACATATGAACACTTTTCACATACTCCCGTGCAACGCGGCCGCTAGTCCTCGTTTCATGCAGAATCATAAGCTCCTAGCTCATGTCCAAGGCACCAAAGCCAGCTAAAAAGTCAATAATCGATACCTAAATCTTGAATTGGACTACTTCTTACTGGCTATTACATCAACTTAGAAGCATCATTTGTGTTCTACTATGGTGCTTTTAATGTCTCCGCATATCGCAGCACGCGACATAGCTTTGTAGACGATAAGTACAACCGTTTCAGAGAGAAGAGCGGCCAATGTGACGATCTGGCTTTAAGTCGATTCGATAACAAATGACGAAAACGGACGGATTTCTCAGGTTTTTACTACATACGAACACTTTTCACATTCTCCCGTGCAACTCGGCTGCTAGTCCTCCCTCATGCAAAATCTTAAGTTAATAGCTCATGTCCAAGGCACCAAAGCCAGCTAAAAAGTCAATAATCGATACCTAAAACTTCAATTGTACTACTTCTTACAGGCTATTACATCAACGTAGAAGCTTCATCTGTGTTCTACTATGGTGATTTTAGTGTCTCCGCATACCGCAGGACGCGACATAGCTTTGCAGACGATAAGTACAAGCGTTTCAGAGAGAAGAGCGGCCAAAGTGACGATCTGGCTTTAAGTCGATTCGATAACAAATGACGAAAACGGACGTATGTCTCAGGTTTTTAATACATATGAACACTTTTCACATTCTCCCGTGCAACTGGGCTGCTAGTCCTCCTTTTATGCAGAATCTTAAAGTCCTAGCTCATGTCCAAGGCACCAAAGCCAGCTAAAAAGTCAATAATCGATACCTAAAACTTGAATGGTATTACTTCTTACTGGCTATTACAGCAACTTAGAAGTTTCATCTGTGTTCTACTATGGTGCTTTTAGAGCCTCCGCATACCGCAGCACGCGACATAGCTTTGCAGACGATAAGTACAACCGTTTCCGAGAGCAGAGCGGCCAATGTGACGATCTGGCTTTAAGTCGATTCGATAACAAATGACGAAAACGGACGGATTTCTCAGGTTTTTACTTCATATGAACACTTTTTACATTCTCCCCTGCAACTCGGCTGCTAGTCCTCCTTTCATGCAGAATCTTAAGGTCCTAGCTCATGTCCAAGGCACCAAAGCCAGCTAAAAAGTCAATAATCGATACCTAAAACTTGAATTGTACTACTTCTTACTGGCTATTACAGCAAATTAGAAGTTTCATCTGTGTTCTACTATGGTGCTTTTAGAGCCTCCGCATACCGCAGCACGCGACATAGCTTTGCAGACGAAAAGTACAACCGTTTCCGAGAGCAGAGCGGCCAATGTGACGATCTGGCTTTAAGTCGATTCGATAACAAATGACGAAAACGGACGGATTTCTCAGGTTTTTACTTCATATGAACACTTTTTACATTCTCCCCTGCAACTCGGCTGCTAGTCCTCCTTTCATGCAGAATCTTAAGGTCCTAGCCCATGTCCAAGGCACCAAAGCCAGCTAAAAAGTCAATAATCGATACTTAAAACTTGAATTGTACTACTTCTTACTGGCTATTACATCAACTTAGAAGGTTCATCTGTGTTCTACTATGGTGGTTTTAGTGTTTCCGCATACCGCAGCACGCGACATAGCTTTGCAGACGATAAGTACAAGTGTTTCAGAGAGAAGATCGGCCAATGTGACGATCTGGCTTTAAGTCGATTCGATAACAAATGACGAAAACGGACGGATTTCTCAGGTTTTTACTACATACGAACACTTTTCACATTCTCCCGTGCAACTCGGCTGCTAGTCCTCCCTCATGCAAAATCTTAAGTTCCTAGCTCATGTCCAAGGCACCAAAGCCAGCTAAAAAGTCAATAATCGATACCTAAAACTTCAATTGTACTACTTCTTACAGGCTATTACATCAACTTAGAAGCTTCATCTGTGTTCTACTATGGTGATTTTAGTGTCTCCGCATACCGCAGGACGCGACATAGCTTTGCAGACGATAAGTACAAGCGTTTCAGAGAGAAGAGCGGCCAAAGTGACTATCTGGCTTTAAGTCGATTCGATAACAAATGACGAAAACGGACGTATGTCTCAGGTTTTTAATACATATGAACACTTTTCACATTCTCCCGTGCAACTGGGCTGCTAGTCCTCCTTTCATGCAGAATCTTAAAGTCCTAGCTCATGTCCAAGGCACCAAAGCCAGCTAAAAAGTCAATAATCGATACCTAAAACTTGAATGGTATTACTTCTTACTGGCTATTACAGCAACTTAGAAGTTTCATCTGTGTTCTACTATGGTGCTTTTAGAGCCTCCGCATACCGCAGTACGCGACATAGCTTTGCAGACGATAAGTACAACCGTTTCCGAGAGCAGAGCCGCCAATGTGACGATCTGGCTTTAAGTCGATTCGATAACAAATGACGAAAACGGACGGATTTCTCAGGTTTTTACTTCATATGAACACTTTTTACATTCTCCCCTGCAACTCGGCTGCTAGTCCTCCTTTCATGCAGAATCTTAAGGTCCTAGCTCATGTCCAAGGCACCAAAGCCAGCTAAAAATTCAATAATCGATACCTAAAACTTGAATTGTACTACTTCTTACTGGCTATTACAGCAAATTAGAAGTTTCATCTGTGTTCTACTATGGTGCTTTTAGAGCCTCCGCATACCGCAGCACGCGACATAGCTTTGCAGACGAAAAGTACAACCGTTTCCGAGAGCAGAGCGGTCAATGTGACTATCTGGCTTTAAGTCGATTCGATAACAAATGCCGAAAACGGACGAATTTCCCAGGTTTTTACTACATTTGAACACTTTTCACATTCTCCCGGGCTACTCGGCTGCTAGTACTCCTTTCATGCAGAATCTTAAGGTCCTAGCTCATGTCCAAGGCACCAATGCTAGCTAAAAAGTCAATAATCGATACCTAAAACGTTAATTGTACTACTTCTTACTGGCTATTACATCAACATAGAAGCTTCATCTGTGTTCTACTATGCTGCTTTCAGTGTCTCAGCATACCGCAGCATGCGACATAGCTTTGCAGACGATAAGTACAAGCGTTTCAGAGAGAAGAGCGGCCAATGTGACGATCTGGCTTTAAGTCGATTCGATAACAAATGACGAAAACGGACGAATTTCTCGTGTTTTTACTACATATGAACACTTTTCACATTTTCCCGTGCTACTCGGCTGCTAGTCCTCTTTCATGCAGAATCTTAAGGTCCTAGCTCATGTCCAAGGCACCAAAGCTAGCTAAAAAGTCAATAATCGATACCTAAAACTTGAATTGTACTACTTCTTACTGGCTATTACATCAACTTAGAAACTTCATCTGTGTTCTACTATGCTGCTTGTAGTGTCTCAGCATACCGCAGCATGCGACATAGCTTTGCAGACGATAAGTACAAGCGTTTCAGAGAGAAGAGCGGCCAATGTGACGATCTGGCTTTAAGTCGATTCGATAACAAATGACGAAAACGGACGAATTTCCCAGGTTTTTACTACATATGAACACTTTTCACATTCTCCCGGGCCACTCGGCTGCTAGTACTCCTTTCATGCAGAATCTTAAGGTCCTAGCTCATGTCCAAGGCACCAAAGCCAGCTAAAAAGTCAATAATCGATACCTAAAACTTGAATTGTACTACTTCTTCCTGGCTATTACATCAACTTAGAAGCTTCATCTGTGTTCCACTACGGTGCTTTTAGTTTCTCCGCATACCGCAGCACGCGACATAGTTTTACAGACGATAAGTACAACCGTTTCAGAGAAAAGAGCGGCCAATGTGACGATCTGGCTTTAAGTCGATTCGATAACAAATGACGAAAACGGACGGATTTCTCAGGTTTTTACTACATATGAACACTTTTCACATTCTCCCGTGCAACTCGGCTGCTAGTCCTCCTTTCATGCAGAATCTTAAGGTCCTAGCTCATGTCCAAGGCACCAAAGCCAGCTAAAAAGTCAATAATCGATACCTAAAACTTGAATTGGACTACTTCTTACTCGCTATTACATCAACTTAGAAGCTTCATCTGTGTTCTACTATGGTGCTTTTCCTGTTTCCGCCTACGGCAACACGCGACATAGCTTTGCAGACGATAAGTACAACCGTTTCAGAGAGAAGAGCGGCCAATGTGACGATCTGGCTTTAAGTCGATTCGATAACAAATGACGAAAACGGACGGATTTCTCAGGTTTTTTCTACATATGAACACTTTTCACATTTTCCCCTGCAACTCGGCTGCTAGTCCTCCTTTCATGCAGAATCTTAAGGTCCTAGCTCATGTCCAAGGCACCAAAGCCAGCTAAAAAGTCAATAATCGATACCTAAAACATGAATTGTACTACTTCTTACTGGCTATTACACCAACTTAGAAGCTTCATCTGTTATCTCATATGGTGCTTTTAGTGTCTCCACATACCGCAGCACGTGACATAGCTTTGTAGACGATAAGAACAACCGTTTCAGAGAGAAGTGCGGCCAATGTGACGATCTGGCTTTAAGTCGATTCGATAACAAGTGACGAAAACGGACGAATTTCCCAGGTTTTTACTACATATGAACACTTTTCACATTCTCCCGGGCCACTCGGCTGCTAGTACTCCTTTCATGCAGAATCTTAAGGTCCTAGCTCATGTCCAAGGCACCAATGCTAGCTAAAAAGTCAATAATCGATACCTAAAACTTGTATTGTACTACTTCTTACTGGCTATTAACTCAACTTAGAAGCTTCATCTGTGTTCTACTATGGTGCTTTTAGTGTCTCCTCATACCGCAGCACGCGACATAGCTTTGCAGACGATAAGTACAACCGTTTCCGAGAGTAGAGCGGCCAATGTGACGATCTGGCTTTAAGTCGATTCGATAACAAATGACGAAACCGGACCGATTTCTCAGGTTTTTACTACATATGAACACTTTTCACATTCTCCCGTGCAACTCGGCTGCTAGTCCTCCTTTCATGCAGAATCTTAAGGTCCTAGGTCATGTCCAAGGCACCAAAGCCAGCTAAAAAGTCAATAATCAATACCTAAAACTTGAATTGTACTACTTCTTCCTGGCTATTACATCAACTTAGAAGCTTCATCTGTGTTCTACTAATGTGCTTTTAGTTTCTCCGCATTCTGCAGCACGCGACATAGTTTTGCAGACGATAAGTACAACCGTTTCAGAGAGAAGAGCGGCCAATGTGACGATCTGGCTTTAAGTCGATTCGATAACAAATGACGAAAATGGACGGATTTCTCAGGTTTTTACTACATATGAACACTTTTCACATACTCCCGTGCAACGCGGCCGCTAGTCCTCGTTTCATGCAGAATCATAAGCTCCTAGCTCATGTCCAAGGCACCAAAGCCAGCTAAAA
Organism: Schistocerca gregaria; assembly: GCF_023897955.1. Taxonomy (NCBI): domain Eukaryota; kingdom Metazoa; phylum Arthropoda; class Insecta; order Orthoptera; family Acrididae; genus Schistocerca; species Schistocerca gregaria. Next base: position 4,684,928 of record NW_026061812.1, on the reverse strand, counting down.
AGTCAATAATCGATACCTAAATCTTGAATTGGACTACTTCTTACTGGCTATTACATCAACTTAGAAGCATCATTTGTGTTCTACTATGGTGCTTTTAATGTCTCCGCATATCGCAGCACGCGACATAGCTTTGTAGACGATAAGTACAACCGTTTCAGAGAGAAGAGCGGCCAATGTGACGATCTGGCTTTAAGTCGATTCGATAACAAATGACGAAAACGGACGGATTTCTCAGGTTTTTACTACATACGAACACTTTTCACATTCTCCCGTGCAACTCGGCTGCTAGTCCTCCCTCATGCAAAATCTTAAGTTAATAGCTCATGTCCAAGGCACCAAAGCCAGCTAAAAAGTCAATAATCGATACCTAAAACTTCAATTGTACTACTTCTTACAGGCTATTACATCAACGTAGAAGCTTCATCTGTGTTCTACTATGGTGATTTTAGTGTCTCCGCATACCGCAGGACGCGACATAGCTTTGCAGACGATAAGTACAAGCGTTTCAGAGAGAAGAGCGGCCAAAGTGACGATCTGGCTTTAAGTCGATTCGATAACAAATGACGAAAACGGACGTATGTCTCAGGTTTTTAATACATATGAACACTTTTCACATTCTCCCGTGCAACTGGGCTGCTAGTCCTCCTTTTATGCAGAATCTTAAAGTCCTAGCTCATGTCCAAGGCACCAAAGCCAGCTAAAAAGTCAATAATCGATACCTAAAACTTGAATGGTATTACTTCTTACTGGCTATTACAGCAACTTAGAAGTTTCATCTGTGTTCTACTATGGTGCTTTTAGAGCCTCCGCATACCGCAGCACGCGACATAGCTTTGCAGACGATAAGTACAACCGTTTCCGAGAGCAGAGCGGCCAATGTGACGATCTGGCTTTAAGTCGATTCGATAACAAATGACGAAAACGGACGGATTTCTCAGGTTTTTACTTCATATGAACACTTTTTACATTCTCCCCTGCAACTCGGCTGCTAGTCCTCCTTTCATGCAGAATCTTAAGGTCCTAGCTCATGTCCAAGGCACCAAAGCCAGCTAAAAAGTCAATAATCGATACCTAAAACTTGAATTGTACTACTTCTTACTGGCTATTACAGCAAATTAGAAGTTTCATCTGTGTTCTACTATGGTGCTTTTAGAGCCTCCGCATACCGCAGCACGCGACATAGCTTTGCAGACGAAAAGTACAACCGTTTCCGAGAGCAGAGCGGCCAATGTGACGATCTGGCTTTAAGTCGATTCGATAACAAATGACGAAAACGGACGGATTTCTCAGGTTTTTACTTCATATGAACACTTTTTACATTCTCCCCTGCAACTCGGCTGCTAGTCCTCCTTTCATGCAGAATCTTAAGGTCCTAGCCCATGTCCAAGGCACCAAAGCCAGCTAAAAAGTCAATAATCGATACTTAAAACTTGAATTGTACTACTTCTTACTGGCTATTACATCAACTTAGAAGGTTCATCTGTGTTCTACTATGGTGGTTTTAGTGTTTCCGCATACCGCAGCACGCGACATAGCTTTGCAGACGATAAGTACAAGTGTTTCAGAGAGAAGATCGGCCAATGTGACGATCTGGCTTTAAGTCGATTCGATAACAAATGACGAAAACGGACGGATTTCTCAGGTTTTTACTACATACGAACACTTTTCACATTCTCCCGTGCAACTCGGCTGCTAGTCCTCCCTCATGCAAAATCTTAAGTTCCTAGCTCATGTCCAAGGCACCAAAGCCAGCTAAAAAGTCAATAATCGATACCTAAAACTTCAATTGTACTACTTCTTACAGGCTATTACATCAACTTAGAAGCTTCATCTGTGTTCTACTATGGTGATTTTAGTGTCTCCGCATACCGCAGGACGCGACATAGCTTTGCAGACGATAAGTACAAGCGTTTCAGAGAGAAGAGCGGCCAAAGTGACTATCTGGCTTTAAGTCGATTCGATAACAAATGACGAAAACGGACGTATGTCTCAGGTTTTTAATACATATGAACACTTTTCACATTCTCCCGTGCAACTGGGCTGCTAGTCCTCCTTTCATGCAGAATCTTAAAGTCCTAGCTCATGTCCAAGGCACCAAAGCCAGCTAAAAAGTCAATAATCGATACCTAAAACTTGAATGGTATTACTTCTTACTGGCTATTACAGCAACTTAGAAGTTTCATCTGTGTTCTACTATGGTGCTTTTAGAGCCTCCGCATACCGCAGTACGCGACATAGCTTTGCAGACGATAAGTACAACCGTTTCCGAGAGCAGAGCCGCCAATGTGACGATCTGGCTTTAAGTCGATTCGATAACAAATGACGAAAACGGACGGATTTCTCAGGTTTTTACTTCATATGAACACTTTTTACATTCTCCCCTGCAACTCGGCTGCTAGTCCTCCTTTCATGCAGAATCTTAAGGTCCTAGCTCATGTCCAAGGCACCAAAGCCAGCTAAAAATTCAATAATCGATACCTAAAACTTGAATTGTGCTACTTCTTACTGGCTATTACAGCAAATTAGAAGTTTCATCTGTGTTCTACTATGGTGCTTTTAGAGCCTCCGCATACCGCAGCACGCGACATAGCTTTGCAGACGAAAAGTACAACCGTTTCCGAGAGCAGAGCGGTCAATGTGACTATCTGGCTTTAAGTCGATTCGATAACAAATGCCGAAAACGGACGAATTTCCCAGGTTTTTACTACATTTGAACACTTTTCACATTCTCCCGGGCTACTCGGCTGCTAGTACTCCTTTCATGCAGAATCTTAAGGTCCTAGCTCATGTCCAAGGCACCAATGCTAGCTAAAAAGTCAATAATCGATACCTAAAACGTTAATTGTACTACTTCTTACTGGCTATTACATCAACATAGAAGCTTCATCTGTGTTCTACTATGCTGCTTTCAGTGTCTCAGCATACCGCAGCATGCGACATAGCTTTGCAGACGATAAGTACAAGCGTTTCAGAGAGAAGAGCGGCCAATGTGACGATCTGGCTTTAAGTCGATTCGATAACAAATGACGAAAACGGACGAATTTCTCGTGTTTTTACTACATATGAACACTTTTCACATTTTCCCGTGCTACTCGGCTGCTAGTCCTCTTTCATGCAGAATCTTAAGGTCCTAGCTCATGTCCAAGGCACCAAAGCTAGCTAAAAAGTCAATAATCGATACCTAAAACTTGAATTGTACTACTTCTTACTGGCTATTACATCAACTTAGAAACTTCATCTGTGTTCTACTATGCTGCTTGTAGTGTCTCAGCATACCGCAGCATGCGACATAGCTTTGCAGACGATAAGTACAAGCGTTTCAGAGAGAAGAGCGGCCAATGTGACGATCTGGCTTTAAGTCGATTCGATAACAAATGACGAAAACGGACGAATTTCCCAGGTTTTTACTACATATGAACACTTTTCACATTCTCCCGGGCCACTCGGCTGCTAGTACTCCTTTCATGCAGAATCTTAAGGTCCTAGCTCATGTCCAAGGCACCAAAGCCAGCTAAAAAGTCAATAATCGATACCTAAAACTTGAATTGTACTACTTCTTCCTGGCTATTACATCAACTTAGAAGCTTCATCTGTGTTCCACTACGGTGCTTTTAGTTTCTCCGCATACCGCAGCACGCGACATAGTTTTACAGACGATAAGTACAACCGTTTCAGAGAAAAGAGCGGCCAATGTGACGATCTGGCTTTAAGTCGATTCGATAACAAATGACGAAAACGGACGGATTTCTCAGGTTTTTACTACATATGAACACTTTTCACATTCTCCCGTGCAACTTGGCTGCTAGTCCTCCTTTCATGCAGAATCTTAAGGTCCTAGCTCATGTCCAAGGCACCAAAGCCAGCTAAAAAGTCAATAATCGATACCTAAAACTTGAATTGGACTACTTCTTACTCGCTATTACATCAACTTAGAAGCTTCATCTGTGTTCTACTATGGTGCTTTTCCTGTTTCCGCCTACGGCAACACGCGACATAGCTTTGCAGACGATAAGTACAACCGTTTCAGAGAGAAGAGCGGCCAATGTGACGATCTGGCTTTAAGTCGATTCGATAACAAATGACGAAAACGGACGGATTTCTCAGGTTTTTTCTACATATGAACACTTTTCACATTTTCCCCTGCAACTCGGCTGCTAGTCCTCCTTTCATGCAGAATCTTAAGGTCCTAGCTCATGTCCAAGGCACCAAAGCCAGCTAAAAAGTCAATAATCGATACCTAAAACTTGAATTGGATTACTTCTTACTTCCTATTACATCAACTTAGATGCTTCATCTGTGTTCTACTATGGTGCTTTTAGTGTCTCCACATACCGCAGCACGCGACATAGCTTTGCAGACGATAAGTACAACCGTTTCAGAGAGAAGAGTGGCCAATGTGACGATCTGGCTTTAAGTCGATTCGATTACAAATGACGAAAACGGACGAATTTCCCAGGTTTTTACTACATATGAACACTTTTCACATTCTCCCGTGCTACTCGGCTGCTAGTCCTCCTTTCATGCAGAATCTTAAGGTCCTAGCTCATGTCCAAGGCACCAATGCTAGCTAAAAAGTCAATAATCGATACCTAAAACTTGTATTGTACTACTTCTTACTGGCTATTAACTCAACTTAGAAGTTTCATCTGTGTTCTACTATGGTGCTTTTAGTGTCTCCACATACCGCAGCACGCGACATAGCTTTGCAGACGATAAGTACAACAGTTTCAGAGAGAACAGTGGCCAATGTGACGATCTGGCTTTAAGTCGATTCGATTACAAATGACGAAAACGGACGAATTTCCCAGGTTTTTACTACATATGAACACTTTTCACATTCTCCCGTGCTACTCGGCTGCTAGTCCTCCTTTCATGCAGAATCTTAAGGTCCTAGCTCATGTCCAAGGCACCAATGCTAGCTAAAAAGTCAATAATCGATACCTAAAACTTCAATTGTACTACTTCTTACAGGCTATTACATCAACTTAGAAGCTTCATCTGTGTTCTACTATGGTGATTTTAGTGTCTCCGCATACCGCAGGACGCGACATAGCTTTGCAGACGATAAGTACAAGCGTTTCAGAGAGAAGAGCGGCCAAAGTGACGATCGGGCTTTAAGTCGATTCGATAACAAATGAAGAAAACGGACGTTAGTCTCAGGTTTTTAATACATATGAACACTTTTCACATTCTCCCGTGCAACTGGGCTATTAGTCCTCCTTTTATGCAGAATCTTAAAGTCCTAGCTCATGTCCAAGGCACCAAAGCCAGCTAAAAAGTCAATAATCGATACCTAAAACTTGAATGGTATTACTTCTTACTGGCTATTACAGCAACTTAGAAGTTTCATCTGTGTTCTACTATGGTGCTTTTAGAGCCTCCGCATACCGCAGCACGCGACATAGCTTTGCAGACGATAAGTACAACCGTTTCCGAGAGCAGAGCGGCCAATGTGACGATCTGGCTTTAAGTCGATTCGATAACAAATGACGAAAACGGACGGATTTCTCAGGTTTTTACTTCATATGAACACTTTTTACATTCTCCCCTGCAACTCGGCTGCTAGTCCTCCTTTCATGCAGAATCTTAAGGTCCTAGCTCATGTCCAAGGCACCAAAGCCAGCTAAAAAGTCAATAATCGATACCTAAAACTTGAATTGTACTACTTCTTACTGGCTATTACAGCAAATTAGAAGTTTCATCTGTGTTCTACTATGGTGCTTTTAGAGCCTCCGCATACCGCAGCACGCGACATAGCTTTGCAGACGAAAAGTACAACCGTTTCCGAGAGCAGAGCGGCCAATGTGACGATCTGGCTTTAAGTCGATTCGATAACAAATGACGAAAACGGACGGATTTCTCAGGTTTTTACTTCATATGAACACTTTTTACATTCTCCCCTGCAACTCGGCTGCTAGTCCTCCTTTCATGCAGAATCTTAAGGTCCTAGCTCATGTCCAAGGCACCAAAGCCAGCTAAAAAGTCAATAATCGATACCTAAAACTTGAATTGTACTACTTCTCACTGGCTATTACATCAACTTAGAAGGTTCATCTGTGTTCTACTATGGTGATTTTAGTGTTTCCGCATACCGCAGCACGCGACATAGCTTTGCAGACGATAAGTACAAGTGTTTCAGAGAGAAGATCGGCCAATGTGACGATCTGGCTTTAAGTCGATTCGATAACAAATGACGAAAACGGACGGATTTCTCAGGTTTTTACTACATACGAACACTTTTCACATTCTCCCGTGCAACTCGGCTGCTAGTCCTCCCTCATGCAAAATCTTAAGTTCCTAGCTCATGTCCAAGGCACCAAAGCCAGCTAAAAAGTCAATAATCGATACCTAAAACTTCAATTGTACTACTTCTTACAGGCTATTACATCAACTTAGAAGCTTCATCTGTGTTCTACTATGGTGATTTTAGTGTCTCCGCATACCGCAGGACGCGACATAGCTTTGCAGACGATAAGTACAAGAGTTTCAGAGAGAAGAGCGGCCAAAGTGACGATCTGGCTTTAAGTCGATTCGATAACAAATGACGAAAACGGACGTATGTCTCAGGTTTTTAATACATATGAACACTTTTCACATTCTCCCGTGCAACTGGGCTGCTAGTCCTCCTTTTATGCAGAATCTTAAAGTCCTAGCTCATGTCCAAGGCACCAAAGCCAGCTAAAAAGTCAATAATCGATACCTAAAACTTGAATGGTATTACTTCTTACTGGCTATTACAGCAACTTAGAAGTTTCATCTGTGTTCTACAATGGTGCTTTTAGAGCCTCCGCATACCGCAGCACGCGACATAGCTTTGCAGACGATAAGTACAACCGTTTCCGAGAGCAGAGCGGCCAATGTGACGATCTGGCTTTAAGTCGATTCGATAACAAATGACGAAAACGGACGGATTTCTCAGGTTTTTACTTCATATGAACACTTTTTACATTCTCCCCTGCAACTCGGCTGCTAGTCCTCCTTTCATGCAGAATCTTAAGGTCCTAGCTCATGTCCAAGGCACCAAAGCCAGCTAAAAAGTCAATAATCGATACCTAAAACTTGAATTTTACTACTTCTTACTGGCTATTACAGCAAATTAGAAGTTTCATCTGTGTTCTACTATGGTGCTTTTAGAGCCTCCGCATACCGCAGCACGCGACATAGCTTTGCAGACGAAAAGTACAACCGTTTCCGAGAGCAGAGCGGCCAATGTGACGATCTGGCTTTAAGTCGATTCGATAACAAATGACGAAAACGGACGGATTTCTCAGGTTTTTACTTCATATGAACTATTTTTACATTCTCCCCTGCAACTCGGCTGCTAGTCCTCCTTTCATGCAGAATCTTAAGGTCCTAGCTCATGTCCAAGGCACCAAAGCCAGCTAAAAAGTCAATAATCGGTACTTAAAACTTGAATTGTACTACATCTTACTGGCTATTACATCAACTTAGAAGGTTCATCTGTGTTCTACTATGGTGATTTTAGTGTTTCCGCATACCGCAGCACGCGACATAGCTTTGCAGACGATAAGTACTAGTGTTTCAGAGAGAAGATCGGCCAATGTGACGATCTGGCTTTAAGTCGATTCGATAACAAATGACGAAAACGGACCGATTTCTCAGGTTTTTACTACATATGAACACTTTTCACATTCTCCCTTGCAACTCGCCTGCTAGTCCTCCTTTCATGCAGAATCTTAAGGTCCTAGCTCATGTCCAAGGCACCAAAGCCAGCTAAAAAGTCAATAATCAATACCTAAAACTTGAATTGTACTACTTCTTCCTGGCTATTACATCAACTTAGAAGCTTCATCTGTGTTCTACTATGGTTCTTTTAGTGTCTCCGCATATCGCAGCACGCGACATAGCTTTGTAGACGATAAGTACAACCGTTTCAGAGAGAAGAGCGGCCAATGTGACGATCTGGCTTTAAGTCGATTCGATAACAAATGACGAAAACGGACCGATTTCTCAGGTTTTTACTACATATGAACACTTTTCACATTCTCCCTTGCAACTAGGCTGCTAGTCCTCCTTTCATGCAGAATCTTAAGGTCCTAGCTCATGTCCAAGGCACCAAAGCCAGCTAAAAAGTCAATAATCAATACCTAAAACTTGAATTGTACTACTTCTTCCTGTCTATTACGTCAACGTAGAAGCTACATCTGCGTTCTACTACGGTGCTTTTAGTTTCTCCGCATACCGCAGCACGCGACATAGTTTTGCAGACGATAAGTACAACCGTTTCAGAGAGAAGAGCGGCCATTGTGACGATCCGGCTTTAAGTCGATTCGATAACAAATGACGAAAACGGACGGATTTCTTAGGTTTTTACTTCATATGAACACTTTTTACATTCTCCCCTGCAACTCGGCTGCTAGTCCTCCTTTCATGCAGAATCTTAAGGTCGTAGCTCATGTCCAAGGCACCAAAGCCATCTAAAAAGTCAATAATCGATACCTAAAACTTGAATGGTATTACTTCTTACTGGCTATTACAGCAACTTAGAAGTTTCATCTGTGTTCTACTATGGTGCTTTTAGAGCCTCCGCATACCGCAGCACGCGACATAGCTTTGCAGACGATAAGTACAACCGTTTCCGAGAGCAGAGCGGCCAATGTGATGATCTGGCTTTAAGTCGATTCGATAACAAATGACGAAAACGGACGGATTTCTCAGGTTTTTACTTCATATGAACACTTTTTACATTCTCCCCTGCAACTCGGCTGCTAGTCCTCCTTTCATGCAGAATCTTAAGGTCCTAGCTCATGTCCAAGGCACCAAAGCCAGCTAAAAAGTCAATAATCGATACCTAAAACTTGAATTGTACTACTTCTTACTGGCTATTACAGCAAATTAGAAGTTTCATCTGTGTTCTACTATGGTGCTTTTAGAGCCTCCGCATACCGCAGCACGCGACATAGCTTTGCAGACGAAAAGTACAACCGTTTCCGAGAGCAGAGCGGCCAATGTGACGATCTGGCTTTAAGTCGATTCGATAACAAATGACGAAAGCGGACGGATTTCTCAGTTTTTTACTTCATATGAACACTTTTTACATTCTCCCCTGCAACTCGGCTGCTAGTCCTCCTTTCATGCAGAATCTTAAGGTCCTAGCTCATGTCCAAGGCACCAAAGCCAGCTAAAAAGTCAATAATCGATACTTAAAACTTGAATTGTACTACTTCTTACTGGCTATTACATCAACTTAGAAGGTTCATCTGTGTTCTACTATGAAGATTTTAGTGTTTCCGCATACCGCAGCACGTGACATAGCTTTGCAGACGATAAGTACAAGTGTTTCAGAGAGAAGATCGGCCAATGTGACGATCTGGCTTTAAGTCGATTCGATAACAAATGACTAAAACGGACCGATTTCTCAGGTTTTTACTACATATGAACACTTTTCACATTCTCCCTTGCAACTCGCCTGCTAGTCCTCCTTTCATGCAGAATCTTAAGGTCCTAGCTCATGTCCAAGGCACCAAAGCCAGCTAAAAAGTCAATAATCAATACCTAAAACTTGAATTGTACTACTTCTTCCTGGCTATTACATCAACTTAGAAGCTTCATCTGTGTTCTACTATGGTTCTTTTAGTGTCTCCGCATATCGCAGCACGCGACATAGCTTTGTAGACGATAAGTACAACCGTTTCAGAGAGAAGAGCGGCCAATGTGACGATCTGGCTTTAAGTCGATTCGATAACAAATGACGAAAACGGACGGATTTCTCAGGTTTTTACTACATATGAACACTTTTCACATTCTCCCGTGCAACTCGGCTGCTAGTCCTCCTTTCATGCAAAATCTTAAGTTCCTAGCTCGTGTCCAAGGCACCAAAGAAGGGTAAAAAGTCAATAACCGATACCTAAAACTTTAATTGTACTACTTCTTACTGGCTATTACATCAACTTAGAAGCTTCATCTGTGTTCTACTATGGGGCTTTTAGTGTCTCCGCATATCGCAGCTCGCGACATAGCTTTGTAGTTGATAAGTTCAACCGTTTCAGAGAGAAGAGCGGCCAATGTGACGATCTTGCTTTAAGTAGATTCGATAACAAATGACGAAAACGGACGGATTTCTCAGGTTTTTACTACATATGAACACTTTTCGCATTCTCCCGTGCAACTCGGCTGCTAGTCCTCTTTTCATGCAGAATCATAAGGTCCTAGCTCATGTCCAAGGAACCAAAGCCAGCTAAAAAGTCAATAATCAATACCTAAAACTTGAATTGTACTACTTCTTACTGGCTATTACATCAACTTAGAAGCTTCATCTGTGATCTCATATGGTGCATTTAGTGTCTCCACATACCGCAGCACGTGACATAGCTTTGTAGACGATAAGTACAACCGTTTCAGAGAGAAGTGCGGCCAATGTGACGATCTTGCTTTAAGTAGATTCGATAACAAATGACGAAAACGGACGGATTTCTCAGGTTTTTACTACATATGAACACTTTTCACATTCTCCCGTGCTACTCGGCTGCTAGTCCTCCTTTCATGCAGAATCTTAAGGTCCTAGCTCATGTCCAAGTCACCAATGCTAGCTAAAAAGTCAATAATCGATACCTAAAACTTGTATTGTACTACTTCTTACTGGCTATTAACTCAACTTAGAAGCTTCATCTGTGTTCTACTATGGTGCTTTTAGTGTCTCCACATACCGCAGCACGCGACATAGCTTTGCAGACGATAAGTACAACCGTTTCCGAGGGTAGAGCGGCCAATGTGACGATCTGGCTTTAAGTCGATTCGATAACAAATGACGAAAACGGAACGATTTCTCAGGTTTTTACTACATATGAACACTTTTCACATTCTCCCTTGCATCTCGGCTGCTAGTCCTCCTTTCATGCAGAATCTTAAGGTCCTAGGTCATGTCCAAGGCACCAAAGCCAGCTAAAAAGTCAATAATCAATACCTAAAACTTGAATTGTACTACTTCTTCCTGGCTATTACATCAACTTAGAAGCTTCATCTGTGTTCTACTAAGGTGCTTTTAGTTTCTCCGCATTCCGCAGCACGCGACATAGTTTTGCAGACGATAAGTACAACCGTTTCAGAGAGAAGAGCGGCCAATGTGACGATCTGGCTTTAAGTCGATTCGATAACAAATGACGAAAATGGACGGATTTCTCAGGTTTTTACTACATATGAACACTTTTCACATACTCCCGTGCAACGCGGCCGCTAGTCCTCGTTTCATGCAGAATCATAAGCTCCTAGCTCATGTCCAAGGCACCAAAGCCAGCTAAAAAGTCAATAATCGATACCTAAATCTTGAATTGGACTACTTCTTACTGGCTATTACATCAACTTAGAAGCATCATTTGTGTTCTACTATGGTGCTTTTAATGTCTCCACATATCGCAGCACGCGACATAGCTTTGTAGACGATAAGTACAACCGTTTCAGAGAGAAGAGCGGCCAATGTGACGATCTGGCTTTAAGTCGATTCGATAACAAATGACGAAAACGGACGGATTTTTCAGGTTTTTACTACATACGAACACTTTTCACATTCTCCCGTGCAACTCGGCTGCTAGTCCTCCCTCATGCAAAATCTTAAGTTCCTAGCTCATGTCCAAGGCACCAAAGCCAGCTAAAAAGTCAATAATCGATACCTAAAACTTCAATTGTACTACTTCTTACAGGCTATTACATCAACTTAGAAGCTTCATCTGTGTTCTACTATGGTGATTTTAGTGTCTCCGCATACCGCAGGACGCGACATAGCTTTGCAGACGATAAGTACAAGCGTTTCAGAGAGAAGAGCGGCCAAAGTGACGATCGGGCTTTAAGTCGATTCGATAACAAATGACGAAAACGGACGTTAGTCTCAGGTTTTTAATACATATGAACACTTTTCACATTCTCCCGTGCAACTGGGCTGCTAGTCCTCCTTTTATGCAGAATCTTAAAGTCCTAGCTCATGTCCAAGGCACCAAAGCCAGCTAAAAAGTCAATAATCGATACCTAAAACTTGAATGGTATTACTTCTTACTGGCTATTACAGCAACTTAGAAGTTTCATCTGTGTTCTACTATGGTGCTTTTAGAGCCTCCGCATACCGCAGCACGCGACATAGCTTTGCAGACGATAAGTACAACCGTTTCCGAGAGCTGAGCGGCCAATGTGACGATCTGGCTTTAAGTCGATTCGATAACAAATGACGAAAACGGACGGATTTCTCAGGTTTTTACTTCATATGAACACTTTTTACATTCTCCCCTGCAACTCGGCTGCTAGTCCTCCTTTCATGCAGAATCTTAAGGTCCTAGCTCATGTCCAAGGCACCAAAGCCAGCTAAAAAGTCAATAATCGATACCTAAAACTTGAATTGTACTACTTCTTACTGGCTATTACATCAACTTAGAAGGTTCATCTGTGTTCTACTATGGTGATTTTAGTGATTCCGCATACCGCAGCACGCGACATAGCTTTGCAGACGATAAGTACAAGTGTTTCAGAGAGAAGATCGGCCAATGTGACGATCTGGCTTTAAGTCGATTCGATAACAAATGACGAAAACGGACCGATTTCTCAGGTTTTTACTACATATGAACACTTTTCACATTCTCCCTTGCAACTCGCCTGCTAGTCCTCCTTTCATGCAGAATCTTAAGGTCCTAGCTCATGTCCAAGGCACCAAAGCCAGCTAAAAAGTCAATAATCAATACCTAAAACTTGAATTGTACTACTTCTTTCTGGCTATTACATCAACTTAGAAGCTTCATCTGTGTTCTACTATGGTTCTTTTAGTGTCTCCGCATATCGCAGCACGCGACATAGCTTTGTAGACGATAAGTACAACCGTTTCAGAGAGAAGAGCGGCCAATGTGACGATCTGGCTTTAAGTCGATTCGATAACAAATGACTAAAACGGACCGATTTCTCAGGTTTTTACTACATATGAACACTTTTCACATTCTCCCTTGCAACTAGGCTGCTAGTCCTCCTTTCATGCAGAATCTTAAGGTCCTAGCTCATGTCCAAGGCACCAAAGCCAGCTAAAAAGTCGATAATCAATACCAAAAACTTGAATTGTACTACTTCTTCCTGGCTATTACGTCAACGTAGAAGCTACATCTGTGTTCTACTACGGTGCTTTTAGTTTCTCCGCATACCGCAGCACGCGACATAGTTTTGCAGACGATAAGTACAACCGTTTCAGAGAGAAGAGCGGCCATTGTGACGATCTGGCTTTAAGTCGATTCGATAACAAATGACGAAAACGGACGGATTTCTCAGGTTTTTACTACATATGATCAATTTTCACATTCTCCCGTGCAACTCGGCTGCTAGTCCTCCTTTCATGCAGAATCATAAGGTCCCAGCTCATGTCCAAGGCACCAAAGCTAGCTAAATGTCAATAATCGATACCTAAAACTTGAATTGTACTACTTCTTACTGGCTATTACATCAACTTAGAAGCTTCATCTGTGTTCTACTATGGTGCTTTTAGTGTCTCCTCATACCGCAGCACGCGACATAGCTTTGCAATCGATAAGTACAACCGTTTCAGAGTGAAGAGCGGCTAATGTGACGATCTGGCTTTAAGACGATTCGATAACAAATGACGAAAACGGACGGATTTCTCGGGTTTTTACTACAAATGAACACTTTTCACATTCTCCCATGCAACTCGGCTGCTAGTCCTCCTATCATGCAGAATCTTAAGGTCCTAGCTCATGTCCAAGGAACCAAAGCCAGCTAAAAAGTCAATAATCAATACCTAAAACTTGAATTGTACTACTTCTTACTGGCTATTGCATCAACTTAGAAGCTTCATCTGTGTTCTACTATGCTGCTTGTAGTGTCTCAGCATACCGCAGCATGCACATAGCTTTGCAGACGATAAGTACAAGCGTTTCAGAGAGAAGAGCGGCCAATGTGACGATCTGGCTTTAAGTCGATTCGATAACAAATGACGAAAATGCACGGATTTCTCAGGTTTTTATTACATATGAACACTTTTCACATACTCCCGTGCAACGCGGCCGCTAGTCCTCGTTTCATGCAGAATCATAAGGTCCTAGCTCATGTCCAAGGCACCAAAGCCAGCTAAAAAGTCAATAATCGATACCTAAATCTTGAATTGGACTACTTCTTACTGGCTATTACATCAACTTAGAAGCATCAATTGTGTTCTACTATGGTTCTTTTAGTGTCTCCGCATATCGCAGCACGCGACATAGCTTTGTAGACGATAAGTACAACCGTTTCAGAGAGAAGTGCGGCCAATGTGACGATCTTGCTTTAAGTAGATTCGATAACAAATGACGAAAACGGTCGGATTTCTCAGGTTTTTACTACATATGAACACTTTTCACATTCTCCCGTGCTACTCGGCTGCTAGTCCTCCTTTCATGCAGAATCTTAAGGTCCTAGCTCATGTCCAAGTCACCAATGCTAGCTAAAAAGTCAATAATCGATACCTAAAACTTGTATTGTACTACTTCTTACTGGCTATTAACTCAACTTAGAAGCTTCATCTGTGTTCTACTATGGTGCTTTTAGTGTCTCCACATACCGCAGCACGCGACATAGCTTTTCAGACGATAAGTACAACCGTTTCCGAGGGTAGAGCGGCCAATGTGACGATCTGGCTTTAAGTCGATTCGATAACAAATGACGAAAACGGAACGATTTCTCAGGTTTTTACTACATATGAACACTTTTCACATTCTCCCTTGCATCTCGGCTGCTAGTCCTCCTTTCATGCAGAATCTTAAGGTCCTAGGTCATGTCCAAGGCACCAAAGCCAGCTAAAAAGTCAATAATCAATACCTAAAACTTGAATTGTACTACTTCTTCCTGGCTATTACATCAACTTAGAAGCTTCATCTGTGTTCTACTAAGGTGCTTTTAGTTTCTCCGCATTCCGCAGCACGCGACATAGTTTTGCAGACGATAAGTACAACCGTTTCAGAGAGAAGAGCGGCCAATGTGACGATCTGGCTTTAAGTCAATTCGATAACAAATGACGAAAATGGACGGATTTCTCAGGTTTTTACTACATATGAACACTTTTCACATACTCCCGTGCAACGCGGCCGCTAGTCCTCGTTTCATGCAGAATCATAAGGTCCTAGCTCATGTCCAAGGCACCAAAGCCAGCTAAAAAGTCAATAATCGATACCTAAATCTTGAATTGGACTACTTCTTACTGGCTATTACATCAACTTAGAAGCATCAATTGTGTTCTACTATGGTTCTTTTAGTGTCTCCGCATATCGCAGCACGCGACATAGCTTTGTAGACGATAAGTACAACCGTTTCAGAGAGAAGAGCGGCCAATGTGACGATCTGGCTTTAAGTCGATTCGATAACAAATGACGAAAACGGACCGATCTCTCAGGTTTTTACTACATATGAACACTTTTCACATTCTCCCTTGCAACTAGGCTGCTAGTCCTCCTTTCATGCAGAATCTTAAGGTCCTAGCTCATGTCCAAGGCACCAAAGCCAGCTAAAAAGTCAATAATCAATACCTAAAACTTGAATTGTACTACTTCTTCCTGGCTATTACGTCAACGTAGAAGCTACATCTGTGTTCTACTACGGTGCTTTTAGTTTCTCCGCATACCGCAGCACGCGACATAGTTTTGCAGACGATAAGTACAACCGTTTCAGAGAGAAGAGCGGCCATTGTGACGATCTGGCTTTAAGTCGATTCGATAACAAATGACGAAAACGGACGGATTTCTCAGGTTTTTACTACATATGAACACTTTTCACATTCTCCCGTGCAACTCGGCTGCTAGTCCTCCTTTCATGCAAAATCTTAAGTTCCTAGCTCGTGTCCAAGGCACCAAAGAAGGGTAAAAAGTCAATAACCGATACCTAAAACTTTAATAGTACTACTTCTTACTGGCTATTACATCAACTTAGAAGCTTCATCTGTGTTCTACTATGGTGCTTTTAGTGTCTCCGCATATCGCAGCTCGCGACATAGCTTTGTAGTTGATAAGTACAACCGTTTCAGAGAGAGGAGCGGCCAATGTGACGATCTTGCTTTAAGTAGATTCGACAACAAATGACGAAAACGGACGGATTTCTCAGGTTTTTACTACATATGAACACTTTTCACATTCTCCCGTGCAACTCGGCTGCTAGTCCTCCTTTCATGCAGAATCATAAGGTCCTAGCTCATGTCCAAGGCACCAGAGCTAGCTAAATGTCAATAATCGATACCTAAAACTTGAATTGTACTACTTCTTACTGGCTATTACATCAACTTAGAAGCTTCATCTGTGTTCTACTATGGTGCTTTTAGTGTCTCCTCATACCGCAGCACGCGACATAGCTTTGCAATCGATAAGTACAACCGTTTCAGAGTGAAGAGCGGCTAATGTGACGACCTGGCTTTAAGACGATTCGATAACAAATGACGAAAACGGACAGATTTCTCGGGTTTTTACTACAAATGAACACTTTTCACATTCTCCCATGCAACTCGGCTGCTAGTCCTCCTTTCATGCAGAATCTTAAGGTCCTAGCTCATGTCCAAGGAACCAAAGCCAGCTAAAAAGTCAATAATCAATACCTAAAACTTGAATTGTACTACTTCTTACTGGCTATTACATCAACTTAGAAGCTTCATCTGTGTTCTACTATGCTGCTTGTAGTGTCTCAGCATACCGCAGCATGCGACATAGCTTTGCAATCGATAAGTACAACCGTTTCAGAGTGAAGAGCGGCTAATGTGACGACCTGGCTTTAAGACGATTCGATAACAAATGACGAAAACGGACAGATTTCTCGGGTTTTTACTACAAATGAACACTTTTCACATTCTCCCATGCAACTCGGCTGCTAGTCCTCCTTTCATGCAGAATCTTAAGGTCCTAGCTCATGTCCAAGGCACCAGAGCCAGCTAAAAAGTCAATAATCGATACCTAAAACTTGAATTCTACTACTTCTTACTGGCTATTACATCAACTTAGAAGCTTCATCTGTGTTCTACTATGGTGCTTTTAGTGTCTCCGCATACCGCAGCACGCGACATAGCTTTGCAGACGATAAGTACAACCGTTTCAGAGAGAAGAGCGGCCAATGTGACGATCTGGCTTTAAGTCGATTCGATAACAAATGACGAAAACGGACGGATGTCTCAAGTTTTTAATACATATGAACACTTTTCACATTCTCCCGTGCAACTGGGCTGCTAGTCCTCCTTTTATGCAGAATCTTAAAGTCCTAGCTCATGTCCAAGGCACCAAAGCCAGCTAAAAAGTCAATAATCGATACCTAAAACTTGAATGGTATTACTTCTTATTGGCTATTACAGCAACTTAGAAGTTTCATCTGTGTTCTACTATGGTGCTTTTAGAGCCACCGCATACCGCAGCACGCGACATAGCTTTGCAGACGATAAGTACAACCGTTTCAGAGAGCAGAGCGGCCAATGTGACGATCTGGCTTTAAGTCGATTCGATAACAAATGAAGAAAACGGACGGTTTTCTCAGGTTTTTACTTCATATGAACACTTTTTACATTCTCCCCTGCAACTCGGCTGCTAGTCCTCCTTTCATGCAGAATCTTAAGGTCCTAGCTCATGTCCAAGGCACCAAAGCCAGCTAAAAGGTCAATAATCGATACCTAAATCTTGAATTGGACTACTTCTTACTGGCTATTACATCAACTGAGAAGCATCATTTGTGTTCTACTATGGTTCTTTTAGTGTCCCCGCATATCGCAGCACGCGACATAGCTTTGTAGACGATAAGTACAACCGTTTCAGAGAGAAGAGCGGCCAATGTGACGATCTGGCTTTAAGTCGATTCGATAACAAATGACGAAAACGGACCGATTTCTCAGGTTTTTACTACATATAAACACTTTTCACATTCTCCCTTGCAACTAGGCTGCTAGTCCTCCTTTCATGCAGAATCTTAAGGTCCTAGCTCATGTCCAAGGCACCAAAGCCAGCTAAAAAGTCAATAATCAATACCTAAAACTTGAATTGTACTACTTCTTCCTGGCTATTACGTCAACGTAGAAGCTACATCTGTGTACTACTACGGTGCTTTTAGTTTCTCCGCATACCGCAGCACGCGACATAGTTTTGCAGACGATAAGTACAACCGTATCAGAGAGAAGAGCGGCCATTGTGACGATCTGACTTTAAGTCGATTCGATAACAAATGACGAAAATGGACGGATTTCTCAGGTTTTTACTACATATGAACACTTTTCACATACTCCCGTGCAACGCGGCCGCTAGTTAGTTTCTCCGCATACCGTAGCACGCGACATAGTTTTGCAGACGATAAGTACAACCGTTTCAGAGAGAAGAGCGGCCAATGTGACGATCTGGCTTTAAGTCGATTCGATAACAAATGACGAAAATGGACGGATTTCTCAGGTTTTTACTACATATGAACACTTTTCACATACTCCCGTGCAACGCGGCCGCTAGTCCTCGTTTCATGCAGAATCATAAGGTCCTAGCTTATGTCCAAGGCACCAAAGCCAGCTAAAAAGTCAATAATCGATACCTAAATCTTGAATTGGACTACTTCTTACTGGCTATTACATGAACTTAGAAGCATCATTTGTGTTCTACTATGGTGCTTTTAGTGTCTCCGCTTATCGCAGCACGCGACATAGCTTTGTAGACGATAAGTACCACCGTTTCAGAGAGAAGAGCGGCCAATGTGACGATCTGGCTTTATGTCGATTCGATAACAAATGACGAAAACGGACGGATTTCTCAGGTATTTGTTTACATATGAACACTTTTCACATTCTCCTGGGCAACTCGGCTGCTAGTCCTCCTTTCATGCAGAATCTTAATGTCCTAGCTCATGTGCAAGGCACCAAAGCCAGCTAAAAAGTCAATAATCAATACCTAAAACTTGAATTGTACTACTTCTTCCTGGCTATTACGTCAACGTAGAAGCTACATCTGTGTTCTACTACGGTGCTTTTAGTTTCTCCGCATACCGCAGCACGCGACATAGTTTTGCAGACGATAAGTACAACCGTTTCAGAGAGAAGAGCGGCCATTGCGACGATCTGGCTTTAAGTCGATTCGATAACAAATGACGAAAACGGACAGATTTCTCAGGTTTTTACTACATATGAACACTTTTCACATTCTCCCGTGCAACTCGGCTGCTAGTCCTCCCTCATGCAAAATCTTAAGTTCCTAGCTCGTGTCCAAGGCACCAAAGAAGGGTAAAAAGTCAATAACCGATACCTAAAACATTAATTGTACTACTTCTTACTGGCTATTACATCAACTTAGAAGCTTCATCTGTGTTCCACTATGGTGCTTTTAGTGTTTCCGCATATCGCAGCTCGCGACATAGCTTTGTAGAGGATAAGTACAACCGTTTCAGAGAGAAGAGCGGCCAATGTGACGATGTGGCTTTAAGTAGATTAGATAACATACGACGAAAACGGACGGATTTCTCAGGTTTTTACTACATATGAACACTTTTCACAGTCTCCCGTGCAACTCGGCTGCTAGTCCTCCTTTCATGCAGAATCATAAGGTCCTAGCTCATGTCCAAGGCACCAAAGCTAGCTAAATGTCAATAATCGATACCTAGAACTTGAATTGTACTACTTCTTACTGGCTAATACATCAACTTAGAAGCTTCATCTGTGTTCTACTATGGTGCTTTTAGTGTCTCCGCATTCCGCAGCACGCGACATAGCTTTGCAATCGATAAGTACAACCGTTTCAGAGTGAAGAGCGGCTAATGTGACGATCTGGCTTTAAGACGATTCGATAACAAATGACGAAAACGGACGGATTTCTCGGGTTTTTACTACATATGAACACTTTTCACATTCTCCCATGCAAATCGGCTGCTAGTCCTCCTTTCATGCAGAATGTTAAGGTCCTAGCTCATGTCAAAGGCACCAAAGCAAGCTAAAAAGTCAATAGTCGATACCTAAAACTTGAATTGTACTACTTCTTCCTGGCTATTACGTCAAATTAGAAGCTTCATCTGTGTTCTACTATGGTGCTTTTACTGTCTCCGCATACCGCAGCATGCGACATAGCTTTGCAGACGATAAGTACAACCGTTTCAGAGAGAAGAGCGGCCAATGTGACGATCTGGCTTTAAGTCGATTCGATAACAAATGACGAAAACGGACGAATATCATAGGTTTTTACTACATATGAACACTTTTCACATTCTCCCGTGCAACTCGGCTGCTAGTCCTCCTTTCATGCAGAATCATAAGGTCCTAGCTCATGTCCAAGGCACCAAGGCCAGCTAAAAAGTCAATAATCAATACCTAAAACTTGAATTGGACTACTTCTTACTGGCTATTACATCAACTTCGAAGCTTCATCTGTGTTCTACTATGGTGCCTTTAGTGTGTCCGCATACCGCAGCACGCGACATAGCTTTGCAGACTATAAGTACATCCGTTTCAGAGAGAAGAGCGGCCAATGTGACGATCTGGCTTTAAGTCGATTCGATAACAAATGACGAAAACGGACGGATGTCTCAGGTTTTTACTGCATATGAACACTTTTCACATTCTCCCGTGCAACTCGGCTGCTAGCCCTCCTTTCATGCAGAATCTTAAGTTCCTAGCTCATGTCCAAGGAACCAAAGCTAGCTAAAAAGTCAATAATCGATACCTAAAACTAGAATTGTACTACTTCTTACTGGCTATTACAACAACTTAGAAGCTTCATCTGTGTTCTACTATGGTGATTTTAGTGTCTCCGCATACCCCAGCACGCGACATATCTTTGTAGACGATAAGTACAACCGTGTCAGAGAGAAGAGCGACCAATGTGACGATCTGGCTTTAAGTCGATTCGATAACAAATGACGAAAACGGACGGATTTCTCAGGTATTTTTTTACATATGAACACTTTTCACATTCTCCTGGGCAACTCGGCTGCTAGTCCTCCTTTCATGCAGAATCTTAACGTCCTAGCTCATGTCCAAGGCACCAAAGCCAGCTAAAAAGTCAATAATCGATACCTAAAACTTGAATTGTACTACTTCTTACTGGCTATTACATCAACTTAGATGCTTCATCTGTGTTCTACTATGGTGATTTTAGTGTCTCCGCATACCGCAGCACGCGACATAGCTTTGCAGACGATAAGTACAACCGTTTCCGAGAGCAGAGCGGCCAATGTGACGATCTGGCTTTAAGTCGATTCGTTAACAAATGACGAAAACGGACGGATTTCTCAGGTTTTTACTTCATATGAACACTTTTTACATTCTCCCCTGCAACTCGGCTGCTAGTCCTCCTTTCATGCAGAATCTTAAGGTCCTAGCTCATGTCCAAGGCACCAAAGCCAGCTAAAAATTCAATATTCAATACCTAAAACTTGAATTGTACTACTTCTTACTGGCTATTACATCAACTTAGAAGCTTCATCTGTGTTCTACTATGGTGCTTTTAGTGTGTCCGCATACCGCAGCACGCGACATAGCTTTGCAGACGATAAGTACAAGTGTTTCAGAGAGTAGAGCGGCCAATGTGGCGATCTGGCTTTAAGTCGATTCGATAACAAATGACGAAAACGGACCGATTTACTACTAGCTCATGTCCAAGGCACCAAAGCCAGCTAAATATGCAATAATCGATACCTAAATCTTGAATTGGACTACTTCTTACTGGCTATTACATCAACTTAGAAGCTTCATCTGTGTTCTACTATGGTTCTTTTAGTGTCTCCGCATATCGCAGCACGCGACATAGCTTTGTAGACGATAAGTACAACCGTTTCAGAGAGAAGAGCGGCCAATGTGACGATCTGGCTTTAAGTCGATTCGATAACAAATGACGAAAACGGACCGATTTCTCAGGTTTTTACTACATATGAACACTTTTCACATTCTCCCTTGCAAGTAGGCTGCTAGTCCTCCTTTCATGCAGAATGTTAAGGTCTTAACTTTTGTCCAAGGCACCAAAGCCAGCTAAAAAGTCAATAACCGACACCTAAAACTTGAATTGTACTACTTCTTCCTGGCTATTATGTCAACTTAGTAGCTTCATCTGTGTTCTACTATGGTGCTTTTAGTGTCTCCGCATACCGCAGCACGCGACATAGCTTTGCAGACGATAAGTACAACCGTTTCAGAGAGAAGAGCGGCCAATGTGACGATCTGGCTTTAAGTCGATTCGA
Source organism: Schistocerca gregaria (assembly GCF_023897955.1). Classification (NCBI taxonomy): domain Eukaryota; kingdom Metazoa; phylum Arthropoda; class Insecta; order Orthoptera; family Acrididae; genus Schistocerca; species Schistocerca gregaria. The sequence goes on along the minus strand of NW_026061812.1, from coordinate 4,662,797 downwards.
TAACAAATGACGAAAACGGACGAATTTCTTAGGTTTTTACTACATATGAAAACCTTTCACATTCTCCCGTGCAACTCGGCTGCTAGTCCTCCTTTCATGCAGATTCTTAAGGTCCTAGCTCATGTCCAAGGCACCAAAGCCAGCTAAAAAGTCAATAATCGATACCTAAATCTTGAATTGGACTACTTCTTACTGGCTACTACATCAACTTAGAAGTTTCATCTGTGTTCTACTATGGTGCTTTTCCTGTTTCCGCCTACGGCAACACGCGACATTGCTTTGCAGGCGATAAGTACAACCGTTTCAGAGAGAAGAGCGGCCAATGTGACGATCTGGCTTTAAGTCGATTCGATAACAAATGACGAAAACGGACCGATTTCTCGGGTTTTTACTACATATGAACACTTTTCACATTCTCCCGTGCAACTCGGTTGCTAGTCCTCCTTTATTGCAGAATCTTAAGGTCCTAGCTCATGTCCAAGGCACCAAAGCCAGCTAAAAATTCAACAACCGATACCTAAAACTAGAATTGTACTACTTCTTACTGGCTATTACATCATCTTAGAAGCTTCATCTGTGTTCTACTATGGCGCTTTTAGTGTCTCCGAATACCGCAGTACGCGACATAGCTTTGCAGACGAAAAGTACAACCATTTCAGAGAGAAGAGTGGCCAATGTGACGATCTGGCTTTAAGTAGATTCGATAATAAATGACGAAAACGGACGGATTTCTCAGGTTTTTACTACATATGAACACTTTTCACATTCTCCCGTGCAACTCGGCTGCTAGTCCTCCTTTCATGCAGAATCTTAAGGTCCCAGCTCATGTCCAAGGCACAAAAGCCAGCTAAAAGATCAATATTCAATACCTAATACTTGTATTGTACTACTTCTTACTGGCTATTACATCAACTTAGAAGCTTGATCTGTGTTCTACTATAGTGCTTTTAGTGTCTCAGCATACCGCAGCACGCGACATAGCTTTGCAGACGGTAAGTACAACCGTTTCAGAGAAAAAAGCGGCCAATGTGTCGATCTGGCTTTAAGTCGATTCGATAACAAATGACGAAAACGGACGGATTTCTCAGGTTTTTACTACATATGAACACTTTTCACATACTCCCGTGCAACTGAGCTGCTAGTCCTCCTTTCATGCAGAATCTTAAGGTCCTAGCTCATGTCCAAGGCACCAAAGCCAGCTAAAAAGTCAATAATCGATACCTAAAACGCGAATTGTACTACTTCTTACTGGATATTGCATCAACTTAGAAGCTTCATCTGTGTTCTACTATGGTGCTTTTAGTGTGTCCGCATACCGCAGCACGCGACATAGCTTTGCAGACGATAAGTACAACCGTTTCAGAGAGAAGAGCGGCCAATGTGACGATCTGGCTTTAAGTCGATTCGATAACAAATGACGAAAACGGACGGATGTCTCAGGTTTTTACTGCATATGAACACTTTTCACATTCTCCCGTGCAACTCGGCTGCTAGTCCTCCTTTCATGCAGAATATTAAGGTCCTAGCTCATGTCCAAGTCACCAAAGCTAGCTAAAAAGTCAATAATCGATACCTAAAACTTGAATTGTACTACTTCTTACTGGCTATTACAACAACTTAGAAGCTTCATCTGTGTTCTACTGTGGTGATTTTAGTGTCTCCGCATACCGCAGCACGCGACATATCTTTGTAGACGATAAGTACAACCGTGTCAGAGAGAAGAGCGACCAATGTGACGATCTGGCTTTAAGTCGATTCGATAACAAATGACGAAAACAGACGAATGTCTCAGGTTTTTACTGCATATGAACACTTTTCACATTCTCCCGTGCAACTCGGCTGCTAGTCCTCCTTTCATGCCGAATATTAAGGTCCTAGCTCATGTCCAAGGCACCAAAGCCAACTAAAAAGTCAATAATCGATACCTAAAACTTGAATTGTACTACTTCTTACTGGCTATTACATCAACTTAGATGCTTCATCTGTGTTCTACTATGGTGATTTTAGTGTCTCCGCATACCGCAGCACGCGACATAGCTTTTTAGACGATAAGTACAACCGTTTCAGAGAGAAGAGCGGCCAATGTGACGATCTGGCTTTAAGTCGATTCGATAACAAATGACGAAAACGGACGGAGTTCTCAGGTTTTTACTACATATGAACACTTTTCACATTCTCCCGTGCAACTCGGCTGCTAGTCCTCCTTTTATGCAGAATCTTAAGGTCCTAGCTCATGTCCAAGGCACCAGAGCCAGCTAAAAAGTCAATAATCGATACCTAAAACTTGAATGGTATTACATCTTACTGGCTATTACAGCAACTTAGAAGATTCATCTGTGTTCTACTATGGTGCTTTTAAAGCCTCCGCATACCGCAGCACGCGACATAGCTTTGCAGACAATAAGTACAACCGTTTCCGAGAGCAGAGCAGCCAATCTGACGATCTGGCTTTAAGTCGATTCGATAACAAATGACGAAAACGGACGGATTTCTAAGGTTTTTACTTCATATGAACACTTTTTACATTCTCCCCTGCAACTCGGCTGCTAGTCCTCCTTTCATGCAGAATCTTAAGGTCCTAGCTCATGTCCAAGGCACCAAAGCCAGCTAAAAAGTCAATAATCGATACCTAAAACTTGAATTGTACTTCTTCTTACTGGCTATTACATCAACTTAGAAGGTTCATCTGTGTTCTACTATGGTGATTTTAGTGTTTCCGCATACCGCAGCACGCGACATAGCTTTGCAAACGATAAGTACAAGTGTTTCAGAGAGAAGAGCGGCCAATGTGACGATCTGGCTTTAAGTCGATTCGATAACAAATGACGTAAACGGACCGATTTCTCAGGTTTTTACTACATATGAACACTTTTCACATTCTCCCTTGCAACTAGGCTGCTAGTCCTCCTTTCATGCAGAATGTTAAGGTCCTAACTTTTGTCGAAGTCACCAAAGCCAGCTAAAAAGTCAATAACCGACACCTAAAACTTGAATTGTACTACATCTTCCTGGCTATTACGTCAACTTAGAAGCTTCATCTGTGTTCTACTATGGTGCTTTTAGTGTCTCCGCATACCGCAACACGCGACATAGCTTTGCAGACGATAAGTACAACCGTTTCAGAGAGAAGAGCGGCCAATGTGACGATCTGGCTTTAAGTCGATTCGATAACAAATGACGAAAACGGAAGGAGTTCTCAGGTTTTTACTACAAATGAACACTTTTCACATTCTCCCGTGCAACTCATCTGCTAGTCCTCCTTTTATGCAGAATCTTAAGGTCCTAGCTCATGTCCAAGGCACCAGAGCCAGCTAAAAAGTCAATAATCGATACCTAAAACTTGAATGGTATTACTACTTACTGGCTATTACAGCAACTTAGAGGATTCATCTGTGTTCTACTATGGTGCTTTTAAAGCCTCCGCATACCGCAGCACGCGACATAGCTTTGCAGACGATAAGTACAACCGTTTCCGAGAGCAGAGCAGCCAATCTGACGATCTGGCTTTAAGTCGATTCGATAACAAATGACGAAAACGGACGGATTTCTCAGGTTTTTACTTCATATGAACACTTTTTACATTCTCCCCTGCAACTCGGCTGCTAGTCCTCCTTTCATGCAGGATCTTAAGGTCCTAGCTCATGTCCAAGGCACCAAAGCCAGCTAAAAAGTCAATAATCGATACCTAAAACTTGAATAGTACTACTTCTTACTGGCTATTACATCAACTTAGAAGGTTCATCTGTGTTCTACTATGGTGATTTTAGTGTTTCCGCATACCGCAGCACGCGACATAGCTTTGCAAACGATAAGTACAAGTGTTTCAGAGAGAAGAGCGGCCAATGTGACGATCTGGCTTTAAGTCGATTCGATAACAAATGACGAAAACGGACCGATTTCTCAGGTTTTTACTACATATGAACACTTTTCACATTCTCCCTTGCAACTAGGCTGCTAGTCCTTCTTTCATGCAGAATCTTAAGGTCCTAACTCATGTACAAGGCACCAAAGCCAGCTAAAAAGTCAATATTCAATACCTGAAACTTGAATTGTACTACTGCTTCCTGGCTATTACGTCAACGTAGAAGCTACATCTGTGTTCTACTACGGTGCTTTTAGTTTCTCCGCATACCGCAGCACGCGACATAGTTTTGCAGACGATAAGTACAACCGTTTCAGAGAGAAGAGCGGCCATTGTGACGATCAGGCTTTAAGTCGATTCGATAACAAATGACGAAAACGGACAGATTTCTCAGGTTTTTACTAGATATGAACACTTTTCACATTCTCCCGTGCAACTCGGCTGCTAGTCCTCCCTCATGCAAATTCTTAAGTTCCTAGCTCGTGTCCAAGGCACCAAAGAAGGGTAAAAAGTCAATAACCGATACCTAAAACTTTAATTGTACTACTTCTTACTGGCTATTACATCAACTTAGAAGCTTCATCTGTGTTCTACTATGGTGCTTTTAGTGTTTCCGCATATCGCAGCTCGCGACATAGCTTTGTAGAGGATAAGTACAACCGTTTCAGAGAGAAGAGCGGCCAATGTGACGATCTTGCTTTAAGTAGATTCGATAACATATGACGAAAACGGACGGATTTCTCAGGTTTTTACTACATATGAACACTTTTCACATTCTCCCATGCAAATCGGCTGCTAGTCCTCCTTTCATGCAGAATGTTAAGGTCCTAGCTCATGTCCAAGGCACCAAAGCCAGCTAAAAAGTCAATAGTCGATACCTAAAACTTGAATTGTACTACTTCTTCCTGGCTATTACGTCAAATTAGAAGCTTCATCTGTGTTCTACTATGGTGCTTTTATTGTCTCCGCATACCGCAGCATGCGACATAGCTTTGCAGACGATAAGTACAACCGTTTCAGAGAGAAGAGCGGCCAATGTGACGAACTGGCTTTAAGTCGATTCGATAACAAATGACGAAAACGGACGAATATCTTAGGTTTTTACTACATATGAACACTTTTCACATTCTCCCGTGCAACTCGGCTGCTAGTCCTCCTTTCATGCAGAATCTTAAGGTCCTAGCTCATGTCCAAGGCACCAAGGCCAGCTAAAAAGTCAATAATCAATACCTAAAACTTGAATTGTACTACTTCTTACTGGCTATTACATCAACTTAGAAGCTTCATCTGTGTTCTACTATGCTGCGTGTAGTGTCTCAGCATACCGCAGCATGCGACATAGCTTTGCAGACGATAAGTACAAGCGTTTCAGAGAGAAGAGCGGCCAATGTGACGATCTGGCTTTAAGTCGATTCGAAAACAAATGACGAAAACTGACGAATTTCTCAGGTTTTTACTACTTATGAACACTTTTCACATTCTCCCGTGCAACTCGGCTGCTAGTCCTCCTTTCATGCAGAATCTTAAGGTCCTAGCTCATGTCCAAGGCCCCAAAGCTAGCTAAAAAGTCAATAATCGATACCTAAAACTTGAATTGTACTACTTCTTACTGGCTATTACATCAACTTAGAAGCTTCATCTGTGTTCTACTATGGTGCTTTTAGTGCCTCCGCATACCGCAGCACGCGACATAGCTTTGCAGACGATAAGTACAAGCGTCTCAGAGAGAAGAGCGGCCAATGTGACGATCTGGCTTTAAGTCGATTCGATAACAAATGACGAAAACGGACGGATGTCTCAGGTTTTTACTACATATGAACACTTTTCACATTCTCCCGTGCAACTCGGCTGATAGTCCTCCTTCATGCAAAATCTTAATTTCCTAGAACGTGTCCAATGCACCAAAGAAGGGTAAAAAGTCATTAACTGATACCTAAAACTTTAATTGTACTACTTCTTACTGGCTATTACATCAACTTAGAAGCTTCATCTGGGTTCTACTATGGTGCTTTTAGTGTGTCCGCATACCGCAGCACGCGACATAGCTTTGCAGACGATAAGTACAACTTTTTCAGAGAGAAGAGCGGCCAATGTGACGATCTGGCTTTAAGTCGATTCGATAACAAATGACGAAAATGGACGGATATCTCAGGTTTTTGCTACATATGAACACTTTTCACATTCACCCGTGCACCTCGGCTGCTAGCCCTCCTTTCATGCAGAATTTTAAGGTCCTAGCTCATGTCCAAGGCACCAAAGCCAGCTAAAAATTCAATATTCAATACCTAAAACTTGAATTGTACTACTTCTTACTGGCTATTACATCAACTTAGAAGCTTGATCTGTGTTCTACTATGGTGCTTTTAGTGTCTCAGCATACCGCAGCACGCGACATAGCTTTGCAGACGATAAGTACAACCGTTTCAGAGAGAAGAGCGGCCAATGTGACGATCTGGCTTTAAGTCGATTCGATAACAAATGACGAAAACGGACGGATTTCTCAGGTTTTTACTACATATGAACACTTTTCACATTCTCCCGTGCAACTCGGCTGCTAGTCCTCCTTTCATGCAGAATCATAAGGTCCTAGCTCATGTCCAAGGCACCAAAGCTAGCTAAAAAGTCAATAATCGATACCTAAAACTTGAATTGTACTACTTCTTACTGGCTATTACATCAACTTAGAAGCTTCATCTGTGTTCTACTATGGTGCTTTTAATGTCTCCGCATACCGCAGCACGCGACATAGCTTTTCAATCGATAAGTACAACCGTTTCAGAGAGAAGAGCGGCTAATTTGACGATCTGGCTTTAAGTCGATTCGATAACAAATGACGAAAACGGACGGATTTCTCGGGTTTTTACTACATATGAACACTTTTCACATTCTCCCATGCAAATCGGCTGCTAGTATTCCTTTCATACAGAATGTTAAGGTCCTAACTTTTGTCCAAGGCACCAAAGCCAGCTAAAAAGTCAATAACCGACACCTAAAACTTGAATTGTACTACTTCTTCCTGGCTATTACGTCAACTTAGAAGCTTCATCTGTGTTCTACTATGGTGCTCTTAGTGTCTCCGCATACCGCAGTACGCGACATAGCTTTGCAGACGAAAAGTACAACCGTTTCAGAGAGAAGAGCGGCCAATGTGACGATCTGGCTTTAAGTAGATTCGATAATAAATGACGAAAACGGACGGATTTCTCAGGTTTTTACTACATATGAACACTTTTCACATTTTCCAGTGCAACTCGGCTGCTAGTCCTCCTTTCATGCAGAATCTTAAGGTCCCAGCTCATGTCCAAGGCACAAAAGACAGCTAAAAGGTCAATATTCAGTACCTAATACTTGTATTGTACTACTTCTTACTGGCTATTACATCAACTTAGAAGCTTGATCTGTGTTCTACTATAGTGCTTTTAGTGTCTCAGCATACCGCAGCACGCGACATAGCTTTGCAGACGTTAAGTACAACCGTTTCAGAGAGAAAAGCGGCCAATGTGTCGATCTGGCTTTAAGTCGATTCGATAACAAATGACGAAAACGGACGGATTTCTCAGGTTTTTACTACATATGAACACTTTTCACATACTCCCGTGCAACGCGGCCGCTAGTCCTCCCTCATGCAAAATCTTAAGTTCCTAGCTCGTGTCCAAGGCACCAAAGAAGGGTAAAAAGTCAATAACCGATACGTAAAACTTTAATTGTACTACTTATAACTGGCTATTACATCAACTTAGAAGCTTCATCTGTGTTCTACTATGGTGCTTTTAGTGTTTCCGCATATCGCAGCTCGCGACATAGCTTTGTAGAGGATAAGTACAACCGTTTCAGAGAGAAGAGCGGCCAATGTGACGATCTTGCTTTAAGTAGATTCGATAACATATGACGAAAACGGACGGATTTCTCAGGTTTTTACTACATATGAACACTTTTCACATTCTCCCATGCAAATCGGCTGCTAGTCCTCCTTTCATGCAGAATGTTAAGGTCCTAGCTCATGTCCAAGGCACCAAAGCCAGCTAAAAAGTCAATAGTCGATACCTAAAACTTGAATTGTACTACTTCTTCCTGGCTATGACGTCAAATTAGAAGCTTCATCTGTGCTCTACTATGGTGCTTTTAGTGTCTCCGCATACCGCAGCACGCGACATAGCTTTGCAATCGATAAGTACAACCGTTTCAGAGAGAAGAGCGGCTAATTTGACGATCTGGCTTTAAGTCGATTCCATAACAAATGACGAAAACGGACGGAATTCTCGGGTTTTTACTACATATGAACACTTTTCACATTCTCCCATGCAAATCGGCTGCTAGTCCTCCTTTCATACAGAATGTTAAGGTCCTAACTTTTGTCCAAGGCACCAAAGCCAGCTAAAAAGTCAATAACCGACACCTAAGACTTGAATTGTACTACTTCTTCCTGGCTATTACGTCAACTTAGAAGCTTGATCTGTGTTTTACTATGGTGCTTTTAGTGTCCCAGCATACCGCAGCACGCGACATAGCTTTGCAGACGATAAGTACAACCGTTTCCGAGAGAAGAGCGGCCAATGTGACGATCTGGCTTTAAGTCGATTCAATAACAAATGACGAAAACGGACGGATTTCTCAGGTTTTTACTACATATGAACACTTTTCACATTCTCCCGTGCAACTCGGCTGCTAGTCCTCCTTTCATGCAGAATCATAAGGTCCTAGCTCATGTCCAAGGCACCAAAGCTAGCTAAAAAGACAATAATCGATACCTAAAACTTGAATTGTACTACTTCTTACTGGCTATTACATCAACTTAGAAGCTTCATCTGTGTTCTACTATGGTGCTTTTAGTGTCTCCGCATACCGCAGCACGCGACATAGCTTTGCAATCGATAAGTACAACCGTTTCAGAGAGAAGAGCGGCTAATTTGACGATCTGGCTTTAAGTCGATTCGATAACAAATGACGAAAACGGACGGAATTCTCGGGTTTTTACTACATATGAACACCTTTCACATTCTCCCATGCAAATCGGCTTCTAGTCCTCCTTTCATACAGAATGTTAAGGTCCTAACTTTTGTCCAAGGCACCAAAGCCAGCTAAAAAGTCAATAACCGACACCTAAAACTTGATTTGTACTACTTCTTCCTGGCTATTACGTCAACTTAGAAGCTTCATCTGTGTTCTACTGTGGTGATTTTAGTGTCTCCGCATACCGCAGCACGTGACATAGCTTTGCAGACGATAAGTACAACCGTTTCAGAGAGAAGAGCGGCCAATGTGACGATCTGGCTTTAAGTCGATTCGGTAACAAATGACGAAAACGGACGGATTTCTCAGGTTTTTACTACATATGAACACTTTTCACATTCTCCCGTGCAACTCGGCTGCTAGTCCTCCTTCATGCAAAATCTTAAGTTCCTAGCTCGTGTCCAAGGCACCAAAGAAGTGTAAAAAGTCATTAACTGATACCTAAAACTTTCATTGTACTACTTCTTACTGGCTATTACATCAACTTAGAAGCTTCATCTGGGTTCTGCTATGGTGCTTTTAGTGTGTCCGCATACCGCAGCACGCGACATAGCTTTGCAGACGATAAGTACAACTTTTTCAGAGAGAAGAGCGGCCAATGTCACGATCTGGCTTTAAGGCGATTCGATAACAAATGACGAAAATGGACGGATATCTCAGGTTTTTACTACATATGAACACTTTTCACATTCTTCCGTGCAACGTGGCTGCTAGCCCTCCTTTCATGCAGAATATTAAGGTCCTAGCTCATGTCCAAGGCACCAAACCAGCTGAAAAGACAATAATCGATACCTAAAACCTGAATTGTACTACTTCTTCCTGACTATTACATCAACTTAGAAGCTTGATCTGTGTTCTACTATGGTGCTTTTAGTGTCTCAGCATACCGCAGCACGCGACATAGCTTTGCAGACGATAAGTACAACCGTTTCAGAGAGAAGAGCGGCCAATGTGACGATCTGGCTTTAAGTCGATTCGATAACAAATGACGAAAACGGACGGATTTCTCAGGTTTTTTCTACATATGAACACTTTTCACATTCTCCCGTGCAACTCGGCTGCTAGTCCTCCCTCATGCAAAATCTTAAGTTCCTAGCTCGTGTCCAAGGCACCAAAGAAGGGTAAAAAGTCAATAACCGATACCTAAAACTTTAATTGTACTACTTCTTACTGGCTATTAAATCAACTTAGAAGCTTCATCTGTGTTCTACTACGGTGCTTTTAGTTTCTACGCATACCGCAGCACGCGACATAGTTTTGCAGACGATAAGTACAACCGTTTCAGAGAGAAGAGCGGCCAATGTGACGATCTGGCTTTAAGTCGATTCGATAACAAAAGACGAAAATGGACGGATTTCTCAGGTTTTTACTACATATGAACACTTTTCACATACTCCCGTGCAACGCGGCCGCTAGTTAGTTTCTCCGCATACCGCAGCACGCGACATAGTTTTGCAGACGATAAGTACAACCGTTTCAGAGAGAAGAGCGGCCAATGTGACGATCTGGCTTTAAGTCGATTCGATAACAAATGACGAAAATGGACGGATTTCTCAGGTTTTTACTACATATGAACACTTTTCACATACTCCCGTGCAACGCGGCAGCTAGTCCTCCATCATGCAAAATCTTAAGTTCCTAGCTCGTGTCCAAGGCACCAAAGAAGGGTAAAAAGTCAATAACCGATACCTAAAACTTTAATTGTACTACTTCTTACTGGCTATTACATCAACTTAGAAGCTTCATCTGTGTTCTACTATGGTGCTTTTAGTGCTTCCGCATATCGCAGCTCGCGACATAGCTTTGTAGAGGATAAGTACAACCGTTTCAGAGAGAAGAGCGCCCAATGTGACGATCTTGCTTTAAGTAGATTCGATAACATATGACGAAAACGGACGGATTTCTCAGGTTTTTACTACATATGAACACTTTTCACATTCTCCCATGCAAATCGGCTGCTAGTCCTCCTTTCATGCAGAATGTTAAGGTCCTAGCTCATGTCCAAGGCACCAAAGCCAGCTAAAAAGTCAATAGTCGATACCTAAAACTTGAATTGAACTACTTGTTCCTGGCTATTACGTCAAATTAGAAGCTTCATCTGTGTTCTACTATGGTGCTTTTATTGTCTCCGCATACCGCAGCATGCGACATGGCTTTGCAGACGATAAGTACAACCGTTTCAGAGAGAAGAGCGGCCAATGTGACGACCTGGCTTTAAGTCGATTCGATAACAAATGACGAAAACGGACGAATATCTTAGGTTTTTACTACATATGAACACTTTTCACATTCTCCCGTGCAACTCGGCTGCTAGTCCTCCTTTCATGCAGAATCTTAAGGTCCTAGCTCATGTCCAAGGCACCAAGGCCAGCTAAAAAGTCAATAATCAATACCTAAAACTTGAATTGTACTACTTCTTACTGGCTATTACATCAACTTAGAAGCTTCATCTGTGTTCTACTATGCTGCTTGTAGTGTCTCAGCATACCGCAGCATGCGACCTAGCTTAGCAGACGATAAGTACAAGCGTTTCAAGGAGAAGAGCGGCCAATGTGACGATCTGGCTTTAAGTCGATTCGAAAACAAATGACGAAAGCGGACGAATTTCTCAGGTTTTTACTACTTATGAACACTTTTCAAATTCTCCCGTGCAACTCGGCTGCTAGTCCTCCTTTCATGCAGAATCTTAAGGTCCTAGCTCATGTCCAAGGCACCAAAGCTAGCTAAAAAGACAATAATCGATACCTAAATCTTGAATTGTACTACTTCTTACTGGCTATTACATCAACTTAGAAGTTTCATCTGTGTTCTACTATGGTGCTTTTCCTGTTTCCGCCTACGGCAACACGCGACATTGCTTTGCAGTCGATAAGTACAACCGTTTCAGATAGAAGAGCGGCCAATGTCACGATCTGGCTTTAAGTCGATACGATAACAAATGACGAAAACGGACCGATTTCTCAGGTTTTTACTACATATGAACACTTTTCACATTCTCCCGTGCTACTCGGTTGCTAGTCCTCCTTTATTGCAGAATCTTAAGGTACTAGCTCATGTCCAAGGCACCAAAGCCAGCTAAAAAGTCAACAACCGATACCTAAAACTTGACTTGTAATACTTCTTACTGGCTATTACATCAACTTAGATGCTTGATCTGTGTTCTACTATAGTGCTTTTAGTGTCTCAGCATACCGCAGCACGCGACATAGCTTTGCAGACGTTAAGTACAACCGTTTCAGAGAGAAAAGCGGCCAATGTGTCGATCTGGCTTTAAGTCGATTCGATAACAAATGACGAAAACGGACGGATTTCTCAGGTTTTTACTACATATGAACACTTTTCACATACTCCCGTGCAACTGAGCTGCTAGTCCTCCTTTCATGCAGAATCTTAAGGTCCTAGCTCATGTCCAAGGCACCAAAGCCAGCTAAAAAGTCAATAATCGATACCTAAAACGCGAATTGTACTACTTCTTACTGGATATTGCATCAACTTAGAAGCTTCATCTGTGTTCTACTGTGGTGATTTTAGTGTCTCCGCATACCGCAGCACGTGACATAGCTTTGCAGACGATAAGTACAACCGTTTCAGAGAGAAGAGCGGCCAATGTGACGATCTGGCTTTATGTCGATTCGATAACAAATGACGAAAACGGACGGATTTCTCAGGTTTTTACTACATATGAACACTTTTCACATTCTCCCGTGCAACTCGGCTGCTAGTCCTCCTTCATGCAAAATCTTAAGTTCGTAGCTCGTGTCCAAGGCACCAAAGAAGTGTAAAAAGTCATTAACTGATACCTAAAACTTTAATTGTACTACTTCTTACTGGATATTACATCAACATAGAAACTTCATCTGGGTTCTACTATGGTGCTTTTAGTGTGTCCGCATACCGCAGCACGCGACATAGCTTTGCAGACGATAAGTACAACTTTTTCAGAGAAAAGAGCGGCCAATGTGACGATCTGGCTTTAAGTCGATTCGATAACAAATGACGAAAATGGACGGAAATCTCAGGTTTTTACTACATATGAACACTTTTCACATTCTCCCGTGCAACTCGGCTGCTAGCCCTCCTTTCATGCAGAATATTAAGGTCCTAGCTCATGTCCAAGGCACCACACCCAGCTAAAAATTCAATATTCAATACCTAAAACTTGAATTGTACTACTTCTTAGTGGCAATTACATCAACTTAGAAGCTTGATCTGTGTTCTACTAGGGTGCTTTTAGTGTCTCAGCATACCGCAGCACGCGACATGGCTTTGCAATCGATAAGTACAACCGTTTCAGAGAGAAGAGCGGCTAATTTGACGATCTGGCTTTAAGTCGATTCGATAACAAATGACGAAAACGGACGGATTTCTCGGGTTTTTACCACATATGAACACTTTTCACATTCTCCCATGCAAATCGGCTGCTAGTCCTCCTTTCATACAGAATGTTAAGGTCCTAACTTTTGTCCAAGGCACCAAAGCCAGCTAAAAAGTCAATAACCGACACCTAAAACTTGAATTGTACTACTTCTTCCTGGCTATTACGTCAACTTAGAAGCTTCATCTGTGTTCTACTATGGTGCTTTTAGTGTCTCCGCATACCGCAGCACGCGACATTGCTTTGCAGACGATAAGTACAACCGTTTCAGAGAGAAGAGCGGCCAATGTGACGATCTGGCTTTAAGTCGATTCGATAACAAATGACGAAAACGGACGAATTTCTTAGGTTTATACTACATATGAAAACTTTTCACATTCTCCCGTGCAACTCGGCTGCTAGTCCTCCTTTCATGCAGAATCTTAAGGTCCTAGCTCATGTCCAAGGCACCAAAGCCAGCTAAAAAGTCAATAATCGATACCTAAAACGCGAATTGTACTACTTCTTACTGGATATTGCATCAAATTAGAAGCTTCATCTGTGTTCTACTGTGGTGATTTTAGTGTCTCCGCATACCGCAACACGTGACATAGCTTTGCAGACGATAAGTACAACCGTTTCAGAGAGAAGAGCGGCCAATGTGACGATCTGGCTTTAAGTCGATTCGATAACAAATGACGAAAACGGACGGATTTCTCAGGTTTTTACTACATATGAACACTTTTCACATTCTCCCGTGCAACTCGGCTGCTAGTCCTCCTTCATGCAAAATCTTAAGTTCCTAGCTCGTGTCCAAGGCACCAAAGAAGTGTAAAAAGTCAATAACCGATACCTAAAACTTGAATTTTAGTTCCTCTTACTGGCTATTACATCAACTTAGAAGCTTCATCTGTGTTCTACTATGGTGCGTTTAGTGTCTCCGCATACCGCAGCACGCGACATAGCTTTGCAGACGATAAGTACAACCGTTTCAGAGAGAAGAGCGGCCAATGTGACGATCTGGCTTTAAGTCGATTCGATAACAAATGACGAAAACGGACGGAGTTCTCAGGTTTTTACTACATATGAACACTTTTCACATTCTCCCGTGCAACTCGGCTGCTAGTCTTCCTTTATTGCAGAATCTTAAGGTCCTAGCTCATGTCCAAGGAACCAGAGCCAGCTAAAAAGTCAATAATCGATAGCTAAAACTTGAATGCTACTACTTCTTACTGGCTATTACATCAACTTAGAAGCTTCATCTGTGTTCTACTATGGTGCTTTTAGTGTCTCCGCATACCGCAACACGTGACATAGCTTTGCAGACTATAAGTACAAGCGTTTCAGAGAGAAGAGCGACCAATGTGACGATCTGGCTTTAAGTCGATTCGATAACAAATGACGAAAACGGATGGATTCCTCAGGTATTTTTTTACATATGAACACTTTTCACATTCTCCCGTGCAACTAGGCTGCTAGTCCTCCTTACATGCAGAATCTTAAGGTCCTAGCTCATGTCCAAGGCACCAAAGCCAGCTAAAAAGTCAATAATCGATACCTAAAACTTGAATTGGATTACTTCTTACTGGCTATTACATCAACTTAGATGCTTCATCTGTGTTCTACTATGGTAATTTTAGTGTCTCCACATACCGCAGCACGCGACATAGCTTTGCAGACGATAAGTACAACCGTTTCAGAGAGAAGAGCGGCCAATGTGACGATCTGGCTTTAAGGCGATTCGATAACAAATGACGAAAACGGATGGATTTTCACATTCTCCCGCGCAACTCGGATGCTAGTCCTCCTTTCATGCAGAATTTTAAGGTACTAGTTCATGTCCAAGGCACCAAAGCCAGCTAAAAAGTCAATAATCGATACCTAAAACTTGAAATGTACTACTTCTTCCTGGCTATTACATCAACTTAGAAGCTCCATCTGTGTTCTACTATGGTGCTTTTAGTGTCTCCGCATACCGCAGCACGCGACATAGCTTTGCAGACGATAAGTACAGCCGTTTCAGAGAGAAGAGCGGCCAATGTGATGATCTGGCTTTAAGTCGATTCGATAACAAATGACGAAAACGGACGGATGTCTCAGGTTTTTAATACATATGTACACTTTTCACATTCTCCCGTGCAACTGGGCTGCTAGTCTTCCTTTTATGCAGGATCTTAAAGTCCTAGCTCATGTCCAAGGCACCAAAGCCAGCTAAAAAGTCAATAATCGATACCTAAATCTTGAATTGGTCTACTTCTTACTGGCTATTACATCAACTTAGAAGCTTCATCTGTGTTCTACTATGGTGCTTTTCTGTTTCCGCCTACGGCAAAACGCGACATTGCTTTGCAGACGATAAGTGCAACCGTTTCCGAGAGCAGAGCGGCCAATGTGATGATCTGGCTTTAAGTCGATTCGATAACAAATGACGAAAACGGACGGATTACTCAGGTTTTTACTTCATATGAACACTTTTTACATTCTCCCCTGCAACTCGGCTGCTAGTCCTCTTTTCATGCAGAATCTTCAGGTCCTATCTCATGTCCAAGGCACCAAAGCCAGCTAAAAAGTCAATAATCGATACCTAAAACTTGAATTGTACTACTTCTTACTGGCTATTACATCAACTTAGAAGCTTCATCTGTGTTTTACTATGCTGCGTGTAGTGTCTCAGCATACCGCAGCATGCGACATAGCTTTGCAGACGATAAGTACTAGCGTTTCAGAGAGAAGAGCAACCAATGTGACGATCTGGCTTTAAGTCGATTCGATAACAAATGACGAAAACGGACGAATTTCTCAGGTTTTTACTACATATGATCACTTTTCACATTCTCCCGTGCTACTCGGCTGCTAGTCCTCCTTTCATGCAGAATCTTAAGGTCCTAGCTCATGTCCAAGGCACCAAAGCTAGCTAAAAAGTCAATAATCGATACCTAAAACTTGAATTGTACTAATTCTTACTGGCTATTACATCAACTTAGAAGCTTCATCTGTGTTCTACTATGCTGCCTGTAGTGTCTCAGCATACCGCAGCATGCGACATAGCTTTGCAGACGATAAGTACACGCGTTTCAGAGAGAAGAGCGGCCAATAAGACGATGTGGCTTTAAGTCGATTCGATAACAAGTGACGAAAACGGACGAATTTCCCAGGTTTTTACTACATATGAACACTTTTCACATTCTCCCGTGCTACTCGGCTGCTAGTCCACCTTTCATGCAGAATCTTAAGGTCATAGCTCATGTCCAAGGCACCAAAATTAGCTAGAAAGTCAATAATCGATACCTAAAACTAGAATTGTACTACTTCTTACTGGCTATTACATCAACTTAGTAGCTCCATCTGTGTTCTACTATGGTGATTTTAGTGTCTCCGCATAACGCAGCACGCGACATAGCTTTGTAGACGATAAGTACAACCGTTTCAGAGAGAAGGGCGGCCAATGTGACGATCTGGCTTTAAGTCGATTCGATAACAAATGACGAAAACGGACGAATTTTTCAGGTTTTTACTACATATGAACACTTTTCACATTCTCCCGTGCTACTCGGCTGCTAGTCCTCCTTTCATGCAGAATCTTAAGGTCCTAGCTCATGTCCAAGGCACCAAAGCCAGCTAAAAAGTCAATAATCGATATATAAAACTTGAATTGGACTACTTCTTACTCGCTATTACATCAACTTAGAAGCTCCATCTGTGTTCTACTATGGTGCTTTTAGTGTCTCCGCATACCGCAGCACGCGACATAGCTTTGCAGACGATAAGTACAGCCGTTTCAGAGAGAAGAGCGGCCAATGTGATGATCTGGCTTTAAGTCGATTCGATAACAAATGACGAAAACGGACGGATGTCTCAGGTTTTTAATACATATGTACACTTTTCACATTCTCCCGTGCAACTGGGCTGCTAGTCTTCCTTTTATGCAGGATCTTAAAGTCCTAGCTCATGTCCAAGGCACCAAAGCCAGCTAAAAAGTCAATAATCGATACCTAAATCTTGAATTGGTCTACTTCTTACTGGCTATTACATCAACTTAGAAGCTTCATCTGTGTTCTACTATGGTGCTTTTCTGTTTCCGCCTACGGCAAATCGCGACATTGCTTTGCAGACGATAAGTGCAACCGTTTCCGAGAGCAGAGCGGCCAATGTGATGATCTGGCTTTAAGTCGATTCGATAACAAATGACGAAAACGGACGGATTACTCAGGTTTTTACTTCATATGAACACTTTTTACATTCTCCCCTGCAACTCGGCTGCTAGTCCTCTTTTCATGCAGAATCTTCAGGTCCTATCTCATGTCCAAGGCACCAAAGCCAGCTAAAAAGTCAATAATCGATACCTAAAACTTGAATTGTACTACTTCTTACTGGCTATTACATCAACTTAGAAGCTTCATCTGTGTTTTACTATGCTGCGTGTAGTGTCTCAGCATACCGCAGCATGCGACATAGCTTTGCAGACGATAAGTACTAGCGTTTCAGAGAGAAGAGCAACCAATGTGACGATCTGGCTTTAAGTCGATTCGATAACAAATGACGAAAACGGACGAATTTCTCAGGTTTTTACTACATATGATCACTTTTCACATTCTCCCGTGCTACTCGGCTGCTAGTCCTCCTTTCATGCAGAATCTTAAGGTCCTAGCTCATGTCCAAGGCACCAAAGCTAGCTAAAAAGTCAATAATCGATACCTAAAATTTGAATTGTACTAATTCTTACTGGCTATTACATCAACTTAGAAGCTTCATCTGTGTTCTACTATGCTGCCTGTAGTGTCTCAGCATACCGCAGCATGCGACATAGCTTTGCAGACGATAAGTACACGCGTTTCAGAGAGAAGAGCGGCCAATAAGACGATGTGGCTTTAAGTCGATTCGATAACAAGTGACGAAAACGGACGAATTTCCCAGGTTTTTACTACATATGAACACTTTTCACATTCTCCCGTGCTACTCGGCTGCTAGTCCTCCTTTCATGCAGAATCTTAAGGTCATAGCTCATGTCCAAGGCACCAAAATTAGCTAGAAAGTCAATAATCGATACCTAAAACTAGAATTGTACTACTTCTTACTGGCTATTACATCAACTTAGTAGCTCCATCTGTGTTCTACTATGGTGATTTTAGTGTCTCCGCATAACGCAGCACGCGACATAGCTTTGCAGACGATAAGTACACGCGTTTCAGAGAGAAGAGCGGCCAATAAGACGATGTGGCTTTAAGTCGATTCGATAACAAGTGACGAAAACGGACGAATTTCCCAGGTTTTTACTACATATGAACACTTTTCACATTCTCCCGTGCTACTCGGCTGCTAGTCCTCCTTTCATGCAGAATCTTAAGGTCATAGCTCATGTCCAAGGCACCAAAATTAGCTAGAAAGTCAATAATCGATACCTAAAACTAGAATTGTACTACTTCTTACTGGCTATTACATCAACTTAGTAGCTCCATCTGTGTTCTACTATGGTGATTTTAGTGTCTCCGCATAACGCAGCACGCGACATAGCTTTGTAGACGATAAGTACAACCGTTTCAGAGAGAAGGGCGGCCAATGTGACGATCTGGCTTTAAGTCGATTCGATAACAAATGACGAAAACGGACGAATTTTTCAGGTTTTTACTACATATGAACACTTTTCACATTCTCCCGTGCTACTCGGCTGCTAGTCCTCCTTTCATGCAGAATCTTAAGGTCCTAGCTCATGTCCAAGGCACCAAAGCCAGCTAAAAAGTCAATAATCGATATATAAAACTTGAATTGGACTACTTCTTACTCGCTATTACATCAACTTAGAAGCTTCATCTGTGTTCTACTATGGTGCTTTTCCTGTTTCCGCACTACGGCTACACGCGACATAGCTTTGCAGACGATAAGTACAACCGTTTCCGAGAGCAGAGCGGCCAATGTGACGATCTGGCTTTAAGTCGATTCGATAACAAATGACGAAAACGGACGGATTTCTCAGGTTTTTACTTCATATGAACACTTTTTACATTCTCCCCTGCAACTCGGCTGCTAGTCCTCCTTTCATGCAGAATCTTAAGGTCCTAGCTCATGTCCAAGGCACCAAAGCCAGCTAAAAAGTCAATAATCGATACCTAAAACTTGAATTGTACTACTTCTTACTGGCTATTACATCAACTTAGAAGCTTCATCTGTGTTTTACTATGCTGCTTGTAGTGTCTCAGCATACCGCAGCATGCGACATAGCTTTGCAGACGATAAGTACAAGCGTTTCAGAGAGAAGAGCGGCCAATGTGACGATCTGGCTTTAAGTCGGTTCGATAACAAATGACGAAAACGGACGAATTTCTCAGGTTTTTACTATACATGATCACTTTTCACATTCTCCCGTGCTACTCGGCTGCTAGTCCTCCTTTCATGCAGAATCTTCAGGTCCTAGCTCATGTCCAAGGCACCAAAGCTAGCTAAAAAGTCAATAATCGATACCTAAAACTTGAATTGTACTACTTCTTACTGGCTATTACATCAACTTAGAAGCTTCATCTGTGTTCTACTATGCTGCTTGTAGTGTCTCAGCATACCGCAGCATGCGACATAGCTTTGCAGACGATAAGTACAAGCGTTTCAGAGAGAAGAGCGGCCAATAAGACGATGTGGCTTTAAGTCGATTCGATAACAAATGACGAAAACGGACGAATTTCCCAGGTTTTTACTACATTTGAACACTTTTCACATTCTCCGGTGCTACTCGGCTGCTAGTCCTCCTTTCATGCAGAATCTTAAGGTCCTAGCTCATGTCCAAGGCACCAAAGCCAGCTAAAAAGTCAATAATCGATACCTAAAACTTGAATTGTACTACTTATTCCTGGCTATTACATCAACTTAGAAGCTTCATCTGTGTTCTACTATGGTGCTTTTAGTGTCTCCGCATACCGCAACACGCGACATAGCTTTGCAGACGATAAGTACAACCGTTTCAGAAAGAAGAGCGGCCAATGTGACGATCTGACTTAAAGTGGATTCGATAACAAATGACGAAAACGGACGGATTTCTCGGTTTTTACTACATATGAACACTTTTCACATTCTCCCGTGCTACTCGGCTGCTAGTCCTCCTTTCATGCAGAATCTTAAGGTCCTAGCTCATGTCCAAGGCACCAAAGCCAGCTAAAAAGTCAATAATCGATACCTAAAACTTGAATTGTACTACTTCTTCCTGGCTATTACATCAACTTAGAAGCTTCATCTGTGTTCTACTATGGTGCTTTTAGTGTCTCCACATACCGCAGCACGCGACATAGTTTTAAAGACGATAAGTGTAACCGTTTCAGAGAAAAGAGCGGCCAATGTGACGATCTGGCTTTAAGTCGATTCGATAACAAATGACGAAAACGGACGGATTTCTCATGTTTTTACTACATATGAACACTTTTCACATTCTCCCGTGCAACTCGGCTGCTTGTCCTCCTTTCATGCAGATTCTTAAGGTCCTAGCTCATGTCCAAGGCACCATAGCCAGCGAAAAAGTCAAAAATCGATACCTAAAACTAGAATTGTACTACTTCTTACTGGCTATTACATCAACTTAGAAGCTTCATCTGTGTTCTACTATGGTGCTTTTCTGTTTCCGCCTACGGCAACAAGCGACATAGCTTTGCAGACGATAAGTACAACCGTTTCCGAGAGCAGAGCGGCCAATGTGACGATCTGCCTTTAAGTCGATTCGATAACAAATGACGAAAACGGACGGATTTCTCAGGTTTTTACTTCATATGAACACTTTTTACATTCTCCCCTGCAACTCGGCTGCTAGTCCACCTTTCATGCAGAATCTTAAGGTCCTAGCTCATGTCCAAGGCAACAAAGCCAGCTAAAAAGTCAATAATCAATACCTTAAACTTGAATTGTACTACTTCTTCCTGGCTATTACATCAACTTAGAAGCTTCATCTGTGTTCTACTACGGTGCTTTTAGTGTCTCCGCATACCGCAGCACGCGACATAGCTTTGCAGACGATAAGTACAACCGTTTCAGAGAGAAGAGCGGCCAATGTGACGATCTGGCTTTAAGTCGATTCGATAACAAATGACGAAAACGGACGGATGTCTCAGGTTTTTAAGACATATGAACACTTTTCTCATTCTCCCGTGCAACTGGGCTGCTAGTCCTCCTTTTATGCAGAATCTTAAGGTCCTAGCTCATGTCCAAGGCACCAAAGCCAGCTAAAAAGTCAATAATCGATACCTAAATCTTGAATTGGACTACTTCTTACTGGCTATTACATCAACTTAGAAGCTTCATCTGTGTTCCACTATGGTGCTTTTCTGTTTCCGCCTACGGCAACAAGCGACATAGCTTTGCAGACGATAAGTACAACCGTTTCCGAGAGCAGAGCGGCCAATGTGACGATCTGGCTTTTAGTCGATTCGATAACACATGACGAAAACGGACGGATTTCTCAGGTTTTTACTTCATATGAACACTTTTTACATTCTCCCCTGCAACTCGGCTGCTAGTCCTCCTTTCATGCAGAATCATAAGGTCCTAGCTCATGCCCAAGGCACCAAAGCCAGCTAAAAAGTCAATAATCGATACCTAAATCTTGAATTGGACTACTTCTTACTGGCTATTACATCAACTTAGAAGCATCATTTGTGTTCTGCTATGCTGCTTGTAGTGTCTCAGCATACCGCAGCATGCGACATAGCTTTGCAGGCGATAAGTGCAACCGTTTCAGAGAGAAGAGCGGCCAATGTGACGATCTGCCTTTAAGTCGATTCGATAACAAATGACGAATACGGACCGAATTCTCAGGTTTTTACTACATATGAACACTTTTCACATTCTCCCTTGCAACTAGGCTGCTAGTCCTCCTTTCATGCAGAATCTTAAGGTCCTAGCTCATGTCCAAGGCACCAAAGCTAGCTAAATGTCAATAATCGATACCTAAAACTTGAATTGTACTACTTCTTACTGGCTCTTACATCAACTTAGAAGCTTCATCTGTGTTCTACTATGCTGCTTGTAGTGTCTTAGGATACCGCAGCATGCGACATAGCTTTGCAGACGGTAAGTACAAGCGTTTCAGAGAGAAGAGCGGCCAATGTGACGATCTGGCTTTAAGTCGATTCGAAAACAAATGCCGAAAACGGACGAATTTCTAAGGTTTTTACTACTTATGAACACTTTTCACATTCTCCCGTGCAACTCGGCTGCTAGTCCTCCTTTCATGCAGAATCTTAAAGTCCTAGCTCATGTCCAAGGCACCAAAGTTAGCTAAAAAGTCAATAATCGATACCTAAAACTTGAATTGTACTACTTCTTACTGGCTATTACATCAACTTAGAAGCTTCATCTGTGTTCTACTATGGTGCTTTTAGTGCCTTCGCATACCGCAGCACGCGACATAGCTTTGCAGACGATAAGTACAAGCGTTTCAGAGAGAAGAGCGGCCAATGTGACGATCTGGCTTTAAGTCGATTCGATAACAAATGACGAAAACGGACGGATGTCTCAGGTTTTTACTACATATGAACACTTTTCACATTCTCCCGTGCAACTCGGCTGATAGTCCTCCTTCATGCAAAATCTTAATTTAATAGAACGTGTCCAAGGCACCAAAGAAGGGTAAAAAGTCATTAACTGATACCTAAAACTTTAATTGTACTACTTCTTACTCGCTATTACATCAACTTAGAAGCTTCATCTGGGTTCTACTATGGTGCTTTTAGTGTGTCCGCATACCGCAGCATGCGACATAGCTTTGCAGACGATAAGTACAAGCGCTTCAGAGAGAAGAGCGGCCAATGTGACGATCTGGCTTTAAGTCGATTCGAAAACAAATGACGAAAACGGACGCATTTCTCAGGTTTTTACTACATATGAACACTTTTCACATTCTCCCGTGCAACTCGGCTGCTAGTCCTCCTTTCATGCAGAATCATAAGGTCCTAGCTCATGTCCAAGGCACCAAAGCTAGCTAAAAAGTCAATAATCGATACCTAAAACTTGAATTTTACTACTTCTTACTGGCTCTTACATCAACTTAGAAGCTTCATCTGTTCTACTATGGTGCTTTTAGTGTCTCCGCATACCGCAGCACGCGACATAGCTTTGCAATCGATAAGTACAATCGTTTCAGAGAGAAGAGCGGCTAATTTGACGATCTGGCTTTAAGTCGATTCGATAACAAATGACGAAAACGGACGGATTTCTCGGGTTTTTACTACATATGAACACTTTTCACATTCTCCCATGCAAATCGGCTGCTAGTCCTCCTTTCATACAGAATGTTAAGGTCCTAGCTTTTGTCCAAGGCACCAAAGCCAGCTAAAAAGTCAATAACCGACACCTAAAACTTGAATTGTACTACTTCTTCCTGGCTATTACGTCAACTTAGAAGCTTCATCTGTGTTCTACTATGGTGCTTTTAGTGTTTCCGCATACCGCAGCACGCGACATAGCTTTGCAGACGATAAGTACAACCGTTTCAGATAGAAGAGCGGCCAATGTGACGATCTGGCTTTAAGTCGATTCGATAACAAATGACGAAAACGGACGAATTTCTTAGGTTTAAACTACATATGAAAACTTTTCACATTCTCCCGTGCAACTCGGCTGCTAGTCCTCCTTTCATGCAGATTCTTAAGGTCCTAGCTCATGTCCAAGGCACCAAAGCCAGCTAAAAAGTCAATAATCGATACCTAAATCTTGTATTGGACTACTTCTTACTGGCTATTACATCAACTTAGAAGTTTAATCTGTGTTCTACTATGGTGCTTTTCCTGTTTCCGCCTACGGCAACACGCGACATAGCTTTGCAGACGATAAGTACAACCGTTTCAGAGAGAAGAGCGGCCAATGTGACGATCTGGCTTTAAGTCGATTCGTTAACAAATGACGAAAACGGACCGATTTCTCAGGTTTTTACTACATATGAACACTTTTCACATTCTCCCGTGCAACTCGGCTGCTAGTCCTCCTTTATTGCAGAATCTTAAGGTCCTAGCTCATGTCCAAGGCACCAAAGCCAGCTAAAAAGTCAACAACCGATACCTAAAACTTGAATTGTACTACTTCTTACTGGCTATTACATCATCTTAGATGCTTCATCTGTGTTCTACTATGGTGCTTTTAGCGTCTCCGAATACCGCAGTACGCGACATAGCTTTGCAGACGATAAGTACAACCGTTTCAGAGAGAAGAGCGGCCAATGTGACGATCAGGCTTTAAGTAGATTCGATAATAAATGACGAAAACGGACGTATTTCTGAGGTTTTTACTACATATGAACACTTTTCACATTCTCCCATGCAACTCGGCTGCTAGTCCTCCTTTCATGCAGAATCTTAAGGTCCCAGCTCATGTCCAAGGCACAAAAGCCAGCTAAAAGGTCAATATTCAATACCTAATACTTGTATTGTACTACTTCTTACTGGCTATTACATCAACTTAGAAGCTTCATCTGTGTTCCACTGCTGTGATTTTAGCGTCTCCGTATACCGCAGCACGCGACATAGCTTTGCAGACGATAAGTACAACCGTTTCAGAGAGAAGAGCGGCCAATGTGACGATCTGGCTTTAAGTCGATTCGATAACAAATGACGAAAACGGACGGATTTCTCAGGTTTTTACTACATATGAAAACTTTTCACATTCTCCTGTGCAACTCGGCTGCTAGTCCTCCTTTCATGCAGAATCTTAAGGTCCTAGCCCATGTCCAAGGCACCAAAGCCAGCTAAAAAGTCAATAATCGATACCTAAATCTTGAATTGGACTACTTCTTACTGGCTATTACATCAAATTAGAAGCTTCATCTGTGTTCTACTATGGTGCTTCTCCTGTTTCCGCCTAAGGCAACACGCGTCATAGCTTTGCAGACGATAAGTACAACCGTTTCAGAGAGAAGAGTGGCCAATGTGACGATCTGGCTTTAAGTCGATTCGATAACAAATGACGAAAACGGATGGATTTCTCAGGTTTTTACTACATATGAACACTTTTCACATTCTCCCGTGCAACTCGGCTGCTAGTCCTCCTTTATTGGAGAATCTTAAGGTCCTAGCTCATGTCCAAGGCACCAAAGCCAGCTAAAAAGTCAATAATCGATACCTAAAACGCGAATTGAACTACTTCTTACTGCATATTACATCAACTTAGAAGCTTCATCTGTGTTCTACTGTGGTGATTTTAGTGTCTCCGCATACCGCAGCACGTGACATAGCTTCGCAGACGATAAGTACAACCGTTTCAGAGAGAAGAGCGGCCAATGTGACGATCTGGCTTTAAGTCGGTTCGATAACAAATGACGAAAACGGACGGATTTCTCAGTTTTTTACTACATATGAACACGTTTCACATTCTCCCGTGCAACTCGGCTGCTAGTCCTCCTTTCATGCAGAATCTTAAGGTCCTAGCTCATGTCCAAGGCACCAAAGAAGTGTAAAAAGTCAATAACCCATACATAAAACTTGAATTTTACTTCTTCTTACTGGCTATTACATCAACTTAGAAGCTTCATCTGTGTTCTACTGTGGTGCTTTTAGTGTGTCCGCATACCGCAGCACGCGACATAGCTTTGCAGACGATAAGTACAACCGTTTCAGACAGAAGAGCGGCCAATGTGACGATCTGGCTTTAAGTCGATTCGATAACAAATGGCGAAAACGGACGGATGTCTCAGGTTTTTACTGCATATGAACACCTTTCACATTCTCCCGTGCAACTCGTCTGCTAGCCCTCCTTTCATGCAGAATCTTAAGGTCCTAGCTCATGTCCAAGGCACCAAAGCCAGCTAAAAAGTCAATAATCGATACCTAAAACTTGAATTGGATTACTTCTTACTGGCTATTACATCAACTTAGATGCTTCATCTGTGTTCTACTATGGTGATTTTAGTGTCTCCGCATACCGCAGCACGCGACATAGCTTTGCAGACGATAAGTGCAACCGTTTCAGAGAGAAGAGCAGCCAATGTGACGATCTGGCTTTAAGTCGATTCGATAACAAATGACGAAAACGGACGGATTTCTCAGGTTTTTACTACATATGAACACTTTTCACATTCTCCCATGCAACTCGGCTGCTAGTCCTCCTTTAATGCAGAATCTTAAGGTCCTAGCTCATGTCCAAGGCACCAAAGGCAGCTAAAAAGTCAATAATCGATACCTAAAACTTGAATTGGATTACTTCTTACTGGCTATTACATCAACTTAGAAGCTTCATCTGTGTTCTACTATGGTGCTTTTAGTGTGTCCGCATACCGCAGCACGCGACATAGCTTTGCAGACGATAAGTACAACCGTTTCAGAGAGAAGAGCGGCCAATGTGACGATCTGGTCTTAAGTCGATTCGATAACAAATGACGAAAACGGACGGATGTCTCAGGTTTTTACTACATATGAACACTTTTCACATTCTCCCATGCAACTCGGCTGCTAGGCCTCCTTTTATGCAGAATCTTAAAGTCCTAGCTCATGTCCAAGGCACCAAAGCCAGCTAAAAAGTCAATAATCGATACCTAAAACTTGAATTGTACTACTTCTTCCTGGCTATTACATCAACTTAGAAGCTTCATCTGTGTTCTACTACGGTGCTTTTAGTTTCTCCGCATACCAGTGCACGCGACATAGTTTTACAGACGATAAGTACAACCGTTTCAGAGAGAAGAGCGGAAAATCTGACGAACTGGCTTTAAGACGATTCGATAACAAATGACGAAATCGGACGGATTTCTCAGGTTTTTAAAACATATGAACACTTTTCACATTCTCCCGTGCAACTCGGCTGATAGTCCTCCTTCATGCAAAATCTTAATTTCCTAGCTCGTGTCCAAGGCACCAAAGAAGGGTAAAAAGTCATTAACTGATACCTAAAACTTTAATTGTACTGCTTCTTACTGGCTATTACATCAACTTAGAAGCTTCATCTGTGTTCTACTATGGTGCTTTTAGTGTCTCAGCATACCGCAGCACGCGACATAGCTTTGCAGGCGATAAGTACAACCGTTTCAGAGAGAAGAGCGGCCAATGTGACGATCTGGCTTTAAGTCGATTCGATAACAAATGACGAAAACGGACGGATTTCTCAGGTTTTTACTATATATGAACACTTTTCACATTCTCCCGTGCAACTCGGCTGCTAGTCCTCCTTCATGCAAAATCTTAAGTTCCTAGATCGTGTCCAAGGCACCAAAGAAGGGTAAAAAGTCAATAACCGATACCTAAAACTTTAATTGTACTACTTCTTACTGGCTATTACATCAACTTAGAAGCTTCATCTGTGTTCTACTATGGTGCTTTTAGTGTCTCTGCATATCGCAGCACGCGACATAGCTTTGTAGACGATAAGTACAACCGTTTCAGAGAGAAGAGCGGCCAATGTGACGATCTTGCTTTAAGTAGATTCGATAACAAATGACGGAAACGGACGGATTTCTCAGGTTTTTACTACATATGAACAATTTTCACATTCTCCCGTGCAACTCGGCTGCTATTCCTCCTTTCATGCAGAATCATAAGGTCCTAGCTCATGTCCAAGGCACCAAAGCTAGCTAAAAAGTCAATAATCGATACCTAAAACTTGAATTGTACTACTTCTTACTGGCTATTACATCATTACATCAACTTAGAAGCTACATCTGTGTTCTACTATGGTGCTTTTAGTGTCTCCGCATACCGCAGCACGCGACATAGCTTTGCAATCGATAAGTACAACCGTTTCAGAGAGAAGAGCGGCCAATGTGACGATCTGGCTTTAAGTCGATTCGATAACAAATGACGAAAACGGATGGATTTCTCAGGTTTTTACTACATATGAACACTTTTTACATTCTCCCGTGCAACTCGGCTGCTAGTCCTCATTTATTGGAGAATCTTAAGGTCCTAGCTCATGTCCAAGGCACCAAAGATAGCTAAAAAGTCAATAATCGATACCTAAAACGCGAATTGTACTACTTCTTACTGCATATTACATCAACTTAGAAGCTTCATCTGTGTTCTACTGTGGTGCTTTTAGTATGTCCGCATACCGGAGCACGCGACATAGCTTTGCAGACGATAAGTACAACCGTTTCAGAGAGAAGTGCGGCCAATGTGACGATCTGGCTTTAAGTCGATTCGATAACAAATGACGAAAACGGACGGATTTCTCAGGTTTTTACTACATATGAACACTTTTCACATTCTCCCGTGCAACACGGCTGCTAGTCCTCCTTCATGCGAAATCTTAAGTTCCTAGCTCGTGTCCAAGGCACCAAAGAAGTGTAAAAAGTCAATAACCGATACATAAAACTTGAATTTTACTTCTTCTTACTGGCTATTACATCAACTTAGAAGCTTCATCTGTGTTCTACTATGGTGCTTTTAGTGTGTCCGCATACCGCAGCACGCGACATAGCTTTGCAGACGATAAGTACAACCGTTTCAGACAGAAGAGCGGCCAATGTGACGATCTGGCTTTAAGTCGATTCGATAACAAATGACGAAATCGGACGGATGTCTGAGGTTTTTACTGCATATGAACACTTTTCACATTCTCCCGTGCAACTCGGCTGCTAGTCCTCCTTTCATGCAGAATCTTAATTTCCTAGCTCGTGTCCAAGGCACCAAAGAAGGGTAAAAAGTCATTAACTGATACCTAAAACTTTAATTGTACTGCTTCTTACTGGCTATTACATCAACTTAGAAGCTTCATCTGTGTTCTACTATGGTGCTTTTAGTGTCTCAGCATACCGCAGCACGCGACATAGCTTTGCAGGCGATAAGTACAACCGTTTCAGAGAGAAGAGCGGCCAATGTGACGATATGGCTTTAAGTCGATTCGATAACAAATGACGAAAACGGACGGATTTCTCAGGTTTTTACTATATATGAACACTTTTCACATTCTCCCGTGCAACTCGGCTGCTAGTCCTCCTTCATGCAAAATCTTAAGTTCCTAGATCGTGTCCAAGGCACCAAAGAAGGGTAAAAAGTCAATAACCGATACCTAAAACTTTAATTGTACTACTTCTTACTGGCTATTACATCAACTTAGAAGCTTCATCTGTGTTCTACTATGGTGCTTTTAGTGTCTCTGCATATCGCAGCACGCGACATAGCTTTGTAGACGATAAGTACAACCGTTTCAGAGAGAAGAGCGGCCAATGTGACGATCTTGCTTTAAGTAGATTCGATAACAAATGACGGAAACGGACGGATTTCTCAGGTTTTTACTACATATGAACACTTTTCACATTCTCCCGTGCAACTCGGCTGCTGTTCCTCCTTTCATGCAGAATCATAAGGTCCTAGCTCATGTCCAAGGCACCAAAGCTAGCTAAAAAGTCAATAATCGATACCTAAAACTTGAATTGTACTACTTCTTACTGGCTATTACATCATTACATCAACTTAGAAGCTACATCTGTGTTCTACTATGGTGCTTTTAGTGTCTCCGCATACCGCAGCACGCGACATAGCTTTGCAATCGATAAGTACAACCGTTTCAGAGAGAAGAGCGGCCAATGTGACGATCTGGCTTTAAGTCGATTCGATAACAAATGACGAAAACGGATGGATTTCTCAGGTTTTTACTACATATGAACACTTTTTACATTCTCCCGTGCAACTCGGCTGCTAGTCCTCCTTTATTGGAGAATCTTAAGGTCCTAGCTCATGTCCAAGGCACCAAAGCCAGCTAAAAAGTCAATAATCGATACCTAAAACGCGAATTGTACTACTTCTTACTGCATATTACATCAACTTAGAAGCTTCATCTGTGTTCTACTGTGGTGCTTTTAGTATGTCCGCATACCGGAGCACGCGACATAGCTTTGCAGACGATAAGTACAACCGTTTCAGAGAGAAGTGCGGCCAATGTGACGATCTGGCTTTAAGTCGATTCGATAACAAATGACGAAAACGGACGGATTTCTCAGGTTTTTACTACATATGAACACTTTTCACATTCTCCCGTGCAACACGGCTGCTAGTCCTCCTTCATGCGAAATCTTAAGTTCCTAGCTCGTGTCCAAGGCACCAAAGAAGTGTAAAAAGTCAATAACCGATACATAAAACTTGAATTTTACTTCTTCTTACTGGCTATTACATCAACTTAGAAGCTTCATCTGTGTTCTACTATGGTGCTTTTAGTGTGTCCGCATACCGCAGCACGCGACATAGCTTTGCAGACGATAAGTACAACCGTTTCAGACAGAAGAGCGGCCAATGTGACGATCTGGCTTTAAGTCGATTCGATAACAAATGACGAAAACGGACGGATGTCTGAGGTTTTTACTACATATGAACACTTTTCACATTCTCCCGTGCAACTCGGCTGCTAGTCCTCCTTTCATGCAGAATCTTAATGTCCTAGCTCATGCCCAAGGCACCAAAGCCAGCTAAAAAGTCAATAATCGATACCTAAAACTTGAATTGGATTACTTCTTACTGGCTATTACATCAACTTAGATGCTTCATCTGTGTTCTACTATGGTGATTTTAGTGTCTCCGCATACCGCAGCACGCGACATAGCTTTGCAGACGAAAAGTGCAACCGTTTCAGAGAGAAGAGCAGCCAATGTGACGATCTGGCTTTAAGTCGATTCGATAACAAATGACGAAAACGGACGGATTTCTCAGGTTTTTACTACATATGAACACTTTTCACATTCTCCCATGCAACTCGGCTGCTAGTCCTCCTTTAATGCAGAATCTTAAGGTCCTAGCTCACGTCCAAGGCACCAAAGCCAGCTAAAAAGTCAATAATCGATACCTAAAACTTGAATTGGATTACTTCTTACTGGCTATTACATCAACTTAGATGCTTCATCTGTGTTCTACTATGGTGATTTTAGTGTCTCCGCATACCGCAGCACGCGACATAGCTTTGCAGACGATAAGTGCAACCCTTTCAGAGAGAAGAGCAGCCAATGTGACGATCTGGCTTTAAGTCGATTCGATAACAAATGACGAAAACGGACGGATTTCTAAGGTTTTTACTACATATGAACACTTTTCACATTCTCCCATGCATTTCGGCTGCTAGTCCCTCTTTCATGCAGAATGTTAAGGTCCTATCTCATGTCCAAGGCAGCAAAGCCAGCTAAAAAGTCAATAATCGATACCTAAAACTAGAATTTTACTTCTTCTTACTGGGTATTACATCAACTTAGAAGCTTAATGGGTGTTCTACTATGGTGCTTTTAGTGTCTCCGCATACCGCAGCACGCGACATTGTTTTGCAGACGATAAGTACAACCGTTTCAGAGAGAAGAGCGGCCAATGTGTCGATCTGGCTTTACGTCGATTCGATAACAAATGACGAAAACGGACGGATGTCTCAGGTTTTTACTACATATGAACACTTTTCACATTCTCCCGTGCAACTCGTCTGCTAGTCCTCCTTCATGCAAAATCTTAAGTTCCTAGATCGTGTCCAAGGCACCAAAGAAGGGTAAAAAGTCAATAACCGATACCTAAAACTTTAATTGTACTACTTCTTACTGGCTATTACATCAACTTAGAAGCTTCATCTGTGTTCTACTATGGTGCTTTTAGTGTCCCTGCATATCGCAGCACGCGACATAGCTATGTAGACGATAAGTACAACCGTTTCAGAGAGAAGAGCGGCCAATGTAACGATCTTGCTTTAAGTAGATTCGATAACAAATGACGAAAACGGACGGATTTCTCAGGTTTTTACTACATATGAACACTTTTCACATTCTCCCGTGCAACTCGGCTGCTAGTCCTCCTTTCATGCAGACTCATAAGGTCCTAGCTCATGTCCAAGGCACCAAAGCTAGCTAAAAAGTCAATAATTGATACTTAAAACTTGAATTGTGCTACTTCTTACTGGCTATTACATCATTACATCAACTTAGAAGCTACATCTGTGTTCTACTATGGTGCTTTTAGTGTCTCCGCATACCGCAGCACGCGACATAGCTTTGCAATCCATAAGTACAACCGTTTCAGAGAGAAGAGCGGCCAATGTGACGATCTGCCTTAAAGTCGATTCGATAACAAATGACGAAAACGAACGAATTTCTTAGATTTTTACTACATATGAAAACTTTTCACATTCTCCCGTGCAACTCGGCTGCTAGTCCTCCTTTCATGCAGAATCTTAAGGTCCTAGCCCATATCCAAGGCACCAAAGCCAGCTAAAAAGTCAATAATCGATACCTAAATCTTGAATTGGACTACTTCTTACTGGCTATTACATCAACTTAGAAGCTTCATCTGTGTTCTACTGTGGTGCTTCTCCTGTTTCCGCCTAAGGCAACACGCGTCATAGCTTTGCAGACGATAAGTACAACCGTTTCAGAGAGAAGAGCGGCGAATGTGACGATCTGGCTTTAAGTCGATTCGATAACAAATGACGAAAACGGATGGATTTCTCAGGTTTTTACTACATAGAACACTTTTTACATTCTTCCGTGCAACTCGGCTGCTAGTCCTCCTTTACTGGAGAATCTTAAGGTCCTAGCTCATGTCCAAGGCACCAAAGCCAGCTAAAAAGTCAATAATCGATACCTAAAACGCCAATTGTACTACTTCTTACTGCATATTACATCAACTTAGAAGCTTCATCTGTGTTCTACTGAGGTGCTTTTAGTGTGTCCGCATACCGCAGCACGCGACATAGCTTTGCAGACGATAAGTACAACCGTTTCAGAGAGAAGAGCGGCCAATGTGACGATCTGGCTTTAAGTCGATTCGATAACAAATGACGAAAACGGACGGATGTCTCAGGTTTTTACTACATATGAACACTTTTCACATTCTCCCGTGCAACTCGGCTGCTAGTCCTCCTTCATGCAAAATCTTAAGTTCCTAGATCGTGTCCAAGGCACCAAAGAAGGGTAAAAAGTCAATAACCGATACCTAAAACTTTAATTGTACTACTTCTTACTGGCTATTACATCAACTTAGAAGCTTCATCTGTGTTCTACTATGGTGCTTTTAGTGTCCCTGCATATCGCAGCACGCGACATAGCTATGTAGACGATAAGTACAACCGTTTCAGAGAGAAGAGCGGCCAATGTAACGATCTTGCTTTAAGTAGATTCGATAACAAATGACGAAAACGGACGGATTTCTCAGGTTTTTACTACATATGAACACTTTTCACATTCTCCCGTGCAACTCGGCTGCTAGTCCTCCTTTCATGCAGACTCATAAGGTCCTAGCTCATGTCCAAGGCACCAAAGCTAGCTAAAAAGTCAATAATCGATACCTAAAACTTGAATTGTGCTACTTCTTACTGGCTATTACATCATTACATCAACTTAGAAGCTACATCTGTGTTCTACTATGGTGCTTTTAGTGTCTCCGCATACCGCAGCACGCGACATAGCTTTGCAATCCATAAGTACAACCGTTTCAGAGAGAAGAGCGGCCAATGTGACGATCTG
This sequence comes from Schistocerca gregaria, assembly GCF_023897955.1. Classification (NCBI taxonomy): domain Eukaryota; kingdom Metazoa; phylum Arthropoda; class Insecta; order Orthoptera; family Acrididae; genus Schistocerca; species Schistocerca gregaria. The sequence continues at coordinate 4,629,200 of NW_026061812.1, read as the reverse complement.
GCTTTAAGTCGATTCGATAACAAATGACGAAAACGAACGAATTTCTTAGATTTTTACTACATATGAAAACTTTTCACATTCTCCCGTGCAACTCGGCTGCTAGTCCTCCTTTCATGCAGAATCTTAAGGTCCTAGCCCATATCCAAGGCACCAAAACCAGCTAAAAAGTCAATAATCGATACCTAAATCTTGAATTGGACTACTTCTTACTGGCTATTACATCAACTTAGAAGCTTCATCTGTGTTCTACTGTGGTGCTTCTCCTGTTTCCGCCTAAGGCAACACGCGTCATAGCTTTGCAGACGATAAGTACAACCGTTTCAGAGAGAAGAGCGGCGAATGTGACGATCTGGCTTTAAGTCGATTCGATAACAAATGACGAAAACGGATGGATTTCTCAGGTTTTTACTACATAGAACACTTTTTACATTCTTCCGTGCAACTCGGCTGCTAGTCCTCCTTTATTGGAGAATCTTAAGGTCCTAGCTCATGTCCAAGGCACCAAAGCCAGCTAAAAAGTCAATAATCGATACCTAAAACGCCAATTGTACTACTTCTTACTGCATATTACATCAACTTAGAAGCTTCATCTGTGTTCTACTGTGGTGCTTTTAGTGTGTCCGCATACCGTAGCACGCGACATAGCTTTGCAGACGATAAGTACAACCGTTTCAGAGAGATGAGCGGCCAATGTGACGATCTGGCTTTAAGTCGATTCGATAACAAATGACGAAAACGGACGGATTTCTCAGGTTTTTACTACATATGAACACTTTTCACATTCTCCCATGCAACTCGGCTGCTAGTCCTCCTTCATGCGAAATCTTAAGTTCCTAGCTCGTGTCCAAGGCACCAAAGAAGTGTAAAAAGTCAATAACCGATACATAAAACTTGAATTGGATTACTTCTTACTGGCTATTACATCAACTTAGATGCTTCATCTGTGTTCTACTATGGTGATTTTAGTGTCTCCGCATACCGCAGCACGCGACATAGCTTTGCAGACGATAAGTGCAACCGTTTCAGAGAGAAGAGCAGCCAATGTGACGATCTGGCTTTAAGTCGATTCGATAACAAATGACGAAAACGGACGGATTTCTCAGGTTTTTACTACATATGAAAACTTTTCACATTCTCCCATGCAACTCGGCTGCTAGTCCTCCTTTAATGCAGAATCTTAAGGTCCAAGCTCATGTCCAAGGCACCAAAGCCAGCTAAAAAGTCAATAATCGATACCTAAAACTTGAATTGGATTACTTCTTACTGGCTATTACATCAACTTAGATGCTTCATCTGTGTTCTACTATGGTGATTTTAGTGTCTCCGCATACCGCAGCACGCGACATAGCTTTGCAATCGATAAGTACAACCGTTTCAGAGAGAAGAGCGGCCAATGTGACGATCTGGCTTTAAGTCGATTCGATAACAAATGACGAAAACGGACGAATTTCTTCGGTTTTTACTACATATGAAAACTTTTCACATTCTCCCGTGCAACTCGGCTGCTAGTCCTCCTTTCATGCAGAATCTTAAAGTCCTAGCCCATGTCCAAGGCACCAAAGCCAGCTAAAAAGTCAATAATCGATACCTAAATCTTGAATTGGACTACTTCTTACTGGCTATTACATCAACTTAGAAGCTTCATCTGTGTTCTACTATGGTGCTTCTCCTGTTTCCGCCTAAGGCAACACGCGTCATAGCTTTGCCGACGATAAGTACAACCGTTTCAGAGAGAAGAGCGGCCAACGTGACGATCTGGCTTTAAGTCGATTCGATAACAAATGACGAAAACGGATGGATTTCTCAGGTTTTTACTACATATGAACACTTTTTACATTCTCCCGTGCAACTCGGCTGCTAGTCCTCCTTTATTGGAGAATCTTAAGGTCCTAGCTCATGTCCAAGGCACCAAAGCCAGCTAAAAAGTCAAAAATCGATACCTACAACGCGAATTGTACTACTTCTTACTGCATATTACATCAACTTAGAAGCTTCATCTGTGTTCTACTGTGGTGCTTTTAGTATGTCCGCATACCGCAGCACGCGACATAGCTTTGCAGACGATAAGTACAACCGTTTCAGAGAGAAGAGCGGCCAATGTGACGATCTGGCTTTAAGTCGATTCGATAGCAAATGACGAAAACGGACGGATTTCTCAGGTTTTTACTACATATGAACACTTTTCACATTCTCCCATGCAACTCGGCTGCTAGTCCTCCTTCATGCGAAATCTTAAGTTCCTAGCTCGTGTCCAAGGCACCAAAGAAGTGTAAAAAGTCAATAACCGATACATAAAACTTGAATTGGATTACTTCTTACTGGCTATTACATCAACTTAGATGCTTCATCTGTGTTCTACTATGGTGATTTTAGTGTCTCCGCATACCGCAGCACGCGACATAGCTTTGCAGACGATAAGTACAACCGTTTCAGACAGAAGAGCGGCCAATGTGACGATCTGGCTTTAAGTCGATTCGATAACAAATGACGAAAACGGACGGATCTCAGAGGTTTTTACTGCATATGAACACTTTTCACATTCTCCCGTGCAACTCGGCTGCTAGTCCTCCTTTCATGCAGAATCTTAATGTCCTAGCTCATGTCCAAGGCACCAAAGCCAGCTAAAAAGTCAATAATCGATACCTAAAACTTGAATTGGATTACTTCTTACTGGCTATTACATCAACTTAGATGCTTCATCTGTGTTCTACTATGGTGATTTTAGTGTCTCCGCATACCGCAGCACGCGACATAGCTTTGCAGACGATAAGTGCAACCGTTTCAGAGAGAAGAGCAGCCAATGTGACGATCTGGCTTTAAGTCGATTCGATAACAAATGACGAAAACGGACGGATTTCTCAGGTTTTTACTACATATGAACACTTTTCACATTCTCCCATGCAACTCGGCTGCTAGTCCTCCTTTAACGCAGAATCTTAAGGTCCTAGCTCATGTCCAAGGCACCAAAGCCAGCTAAAAAGTCAATAATCGATACCTAAAACGTGAATTGGATTACTTCTTACTGGCTATTACATCAACTTAGATGCTTCATCTGTGTTCTACTATGGTGATTTTAGTGTCTCCGCATACCGCAACACGCGACATAGCTTTGCAGACGATAAGTGCAACCGTTTCAGAGAGAAGAGCAGCCAATGTGACGATCTGGCTTTAAGTCGATTCGATAACAAATGACGAAAACGGACGGATTTCTAAGGTTTTTACTACATATGAACACTTTTCGCATTCTCCCATGCATCTCGGCTGCTAGTCCTCCTTTCATGCAGAATGTTAAGGTCGTATCTCATGTCCAAGGTACCAAAGCCAGCTAAAAAGTCAATAATCGATACCTAAAACTTGAATTTTACTACTTCTTACTGGGTATTACATCAACTTAGAAGCTTAATGGGTGTTCTACTATGGTGCTTTTAGTGTCTCCGCATACCGCAGCACGCGACATAGTTTTGCAGACGATAAGTACAACCGTTTCAGAGAGAAGAGCGGCCAATGTGTCGATCTGGCTTTAGGTCGATTCGATAACAAATGACGAAAACGGACGGATGTCTCAGGTTTTTACTACATATGAACACTTTTCACATTCTCCCGTGCAACTCGGCTGCTAGTCCTCCTTCATGCAAAATCTTAAGTTCCTAGATCGTGTCCAAGGCACCAAAGAAGGGTAAAAAGTCAATAACCGATACCTAAAACTTGAATTGTACTACTTCTTACTGGCTATTACATCAACTTAGAAGCTTCATCTGTGTTCTACTATGGTGCTTTTAGTGTCTCTGCATATCGCAGCACGCGACATTGCTTTGTAGACGATAAGTACAACCGTTTCAGAGAGAAGAGCGGCCAATGTGTCGATCTTGCTTTAAGTAGATTCGAAAACAAATGTCGAAAACGGACGGATTTCTCAGGTTTTTACTACATATGAACACTTTTCACATTCTCCCGTGCAACTCGGCTGCTAGTCCTCCTTTCATGCAGAATTATAAGGTCCTAGCTCATGTCCAAGGCACCAAAGCTAGCTAAAAAGTCAATAATCGATACCTAAAACTTGAATTGTACTACTTCTTACTGGCTATTACATCATTACATCAACTTAGTAGCTACATCTGTGTTCTACTATGGTGCTTTTAGTGTCTCCGCATACCGCAGCACGCGACATAGCTTTGCAATCGATAAGTACAACCGTTTCAGAGAGAAGAGCGGCCAATGTGACGATCTGGCTTTAAGTCGATTCGATAACAAATGACGAAAACGGACGAATTTCTTAGGTTTTTACTACATATGAAAACTTTTCACATTCTCCCGTGCAACTCGGCTGCTAGTCCTCCTTTCATGCAGAATCTTAAGGTCCTAGCCCATGTCCAAGGCACCAAAGCCAGCTAAAAAGTCAATAATCGATACCTAAATCTTGAATTGGACTACTTCTTACTGGCTATTACATCAACTTAGAAGCTTCATCTGTGTTCTACTATGGTGCTTCTCCTGTTTCCGCCTAAGGCAACACGCGTCATAGCTTTGTAGACGATAAGTACAACCGTTTCAGAGAGAAGAGCGGCCAATGTGACGATCTGGCTTTAAGTCGATTCGATAACAAATGACGAAAACGGATGGATTTCTCAGGTTTTTACTACATATGAACACTTTTTACATTCTCCCGTGCAACTCGGCTGCTAGTCCTCCTTTATTGGAGAATCTTAAGGTCCTAGCTCATGTCCAAGGCACCAAAGCCAGCTAAAAAGTCAATAATCGATACCTAAAACGCGAATTGTACTACTTCTTACTGCATATTACATCAACTTTGAAGCTTCATCTGTGTTCTACTGTGGTGCTTTTAGTGTGTCCGCATACCGCAGCACGCGACATAGCTTTGCAGATGATAAGTACAACCGTTTCAGAGAGAAGAGCGGCCAATGTGACGAACTGGCTTTAAGTCGATTCGATAACAAATGACGAAAACGGACGGATTTCTCAGGTTTTTACTACATATGAACACTTTTCACATTCTCCCGTGCAACTCGGCTGCTAGTCCTCCTTCATGCGAAATCTTAAGTTCCTAGCTCGTGTCCAAGGCACCAAAGAAGTGTAAAAAGACAATAACCGATACATAAAACTTGAATTTTACTTCTTCTTACTGGCTATTACATCAACTTAGAAGCTTCATCTGTGTTCTACTATGGTGCTTTTAGTGTGTCCGCATACCGCAGCACGCGACATAGCTTTGCAGACGATACGTACAACCGTTTCAGACTGAAGAGCGGCCAAAGTGACGATCTGGCTTTAAGTCGATTCGATAACAAATGACGAAAACGGACGGATGTCTGAGGTTCTTACTGCATATGAACACTTTTCACATTCTCCCGTGCTACTCGGCTGCTAGTCCTCCTTTCATGCAGAATCTTAATGTCCTAGCTCATGTCCAAGGCACCAAAGCCAGCTAAAAAGTCAATAATCGATACCTAAAACTTGAATTGGATTACTTCTTACTGGCTATTACATCAACTTAGATGCTTCATCTGTGTTCTACTATGGTGATTTTAGTGTGTCCGCATACCGCAGCACGCGACATAGCTTTGCAGACGATAAGTGCAACCGTTTCAGAGAGAAGAGCAGCCAATGTGACGATCTGGCTTTAAGTCGATTCGATAACAAATGACGAAAACGGACGGATTTCTCAGGTTTTTACTACATATGAACACTTTTCACATTCTCCCATGCAACTCGGCTGCTAGTCCTCCTTTAATGCAGAATCTTAAGGTCCTAGCTCATGTCCAAGGCACCAAAGCCAGCTAAAAAGTCAATAATCGATACCTAAAACTTGAATTGGATTACTTCTTACTGGCTATTACATCAACTTAGATGCTTCATCTGTGTTCTACTATGGTGATTTTAGTGTCTCCGCATACCGCAGCACGCGACATAGCTTTGCAATCGATAAGTACAACCGTTTCTGAGAGAAGAGCGGCCAATGTGACGATCTGGCTTTAAGTCGATTCGATAACAAATGACGAAAACGGACGAATTTCTTAGGTTTTTACTACATATGAAAACTTTTCACATTCTCCCGTGCAACTCGGCTGCTAGTCCTCCTTTCATGCAGAATCTTAAGGTCCTAGCCCATGTCCAAGGCACCAAAGCCAGCTAAAAAGTCAATAATCGATACCTAAATCTTGAATTGGACTACTTCTTACTGGCTATTACATCAACTTAGAAGCTTCATCTGTGTTCTACTATGGTGCTTCTCCTGTTTCCGCCTAAGGCAACACGCGTCATAGCTTTGCAGACGATAAGTACAACCGTTTCAGAGAGAAGAGCGGCCAATGAGACGATCTTGCTTTAAGTAGATTCGATATGAACACTTTTCACATTCTCCCGTGCAACTCGGCTGCTATTCCTCCTTTCATGCAGAATCATAAGGTCCTAGCTCATGTCCAAGGCACCAAAGCTAGCTAAAAAGTCAATAATCGATACCTAAAACTTGAATTGTACTACTTCTTACTGGCTATTACATCATTACATCAACTTAGAAGCTACATCTGTGTTCTACTATGGTGCTTTTAGTGTGTCCGCATACCGCAGCACGCGACATAGCTTTGCAGACGATAAGTATAACCGTTTCAGACAGAAGAGCGGCCAATGTGACGATCTGGCTTTAAGTCGATTCGATAACAAATGACGAAAACGGACGGATGTCTAAGGTTTTTACTGCATATGAACACTTTTCACATTCTCCCATGCAACTCGGCTGCTAGTCCTCCTTTAATGCAGAATCTTAAGGTCCTAGCTCATGTCCAAGGCACCAAAGCCAGCTAAAAAGTCAACAATCGATACCTAAAACTTGAATTGGATTACTTCTTACTGGCTATTACATCAACTTAGATGCTTCATCTGTGTTCTACTATGGTGATTTTAGTGTCTCCGCATACCGCAGCACGCGACATAGCTTTGCAATCGATAAGTACAACCGTTTCAGAGAGAAGAGCGGCCAATGTGACGATCTGGCTTTAAGTCGATTCGATAACAAATGACGAAAACGGACGAATTTCTTAGGTTTTTACTACATATGAAAACTTTTCACATTCTCCCGTGCAACTCGGCTGCTAGTCCTCCTTTCATGCAGAATCTTAAGGTCCTAGCCCATGTCCAAGGCACCAAAGCCAGCTAAAAAGTCAATAATCGATACCTAAATCTTGAATTGGACTACTTCTTACTGGCTATTACATCAACTTGGAAGCTTCATCTGTGTTCTACTATGGTGCTTCTCCTGTTTCCGCCTAAGGCAACACGCGTCATAGCTTTGCAGACGATAAGTACAACCGTTTCAGAGAGAAGAGCGTCCAATGTGACGATCTGGCTTTAAGTCGATTCGATAACAAATGACGAAAACGGATGGATTTCTCAGGTTTTTACTACATATGGACACTTTTTACATTCTCCCGTGCAACTCGGCTGCTAGTCCTCCTTTATTTTAGAATCTTAAGGTCCTAGCTCATGTCCAAGGCACCAAAGCCAGCTAAAAAGTCAATAATCGATACCTTCAACGCGAATTGTACTACTTCTTACTGCATACTACATCAACTTAGAAGCTTCATCTGTGTTCTACTGTGGTGCTTTTAGTATGTCCGCATACCGCAGCACGCGACATAGCTTTGCAGACGATAAGTACAACCGTTTCAGAGAGAAGAGCGGCCAATGTGACGATCTGGCTTTAAGTCGATTCGATAACAAATGACGAAAACGGACGGATTTATCAGGTTTTTACTACATATGAACACTTTTCACATTCTCCCGTGCAACTCTGCTGCTAGTCCTCCTTCATGCGAAATCTTAAGTTCCTAGCTCGTGTCCAAGGCACCAAAGAAGTGTAAAAAGTCAATAACCGATACATAAAACTTGAATTTTACTTCTTCTTACTGGCTATTACATCAACTTAGAAGCTTCATCTGTGTTCTACTATGGTGCTTTTAGTGTGTCCGCATACCGCAGCACGCGACATAGCTTTGCAGACGATAAGTACAACCGTTTCAGACAGAAGAGCGGCCAATGTGACGATCTGGCTTTAAGTCGATTCGATAACAAATGACGAAAACGGACGGATGTCTGAGGTTTTTACGGCATATGAACACTTTTCACATTCTCCCGTGCAACTCGGCTGCTAGTCCTCCTTTCATGCAGAATCTTAATGTCCTAGCTCATGTCCAAGGCACCAAAGCCAGCTAAAAAGTCAATAATCGATACCTAAAACTTGAATTGGTTTACTTCTTACTGGCTATTACATTAACTTAGATGCTTCATCTGTGTTCTACTATGGTGATTTTAGTGTCTCCGCATACCGCAGCACGCGACATAGCTTTGCAGACGATAAGTACAACCGTTTCAGAGAGAAGAGCGGCCAATGTGACGATCTGGCTTTAAGTCGATTCGATAACAAATGACGAAAACGGATGGATTTCTCAGGTTTTTACTACATATGAACACTTTTTACATACTCCCGTGCAACTCGGCTGCTAGTCCTCCTTTATTGGAGAATCTTAAGGTCCTAGCTCATGTCCAAGGCACCAAAGCCAGCTAAAAAGTCAATAATCGATACCTAAAACGCGAATTGTACTACTTCTTACTGCATATTACATCAACTTAGAAGCTTCATCTGTGTTCTACTGTAGTGCTTTTAGTACAACCGTTTCAGAGAGAAGAGCGGCCAATGTGACGATCTGGCTTTAAGTCGATTCGATAACAAATGACGAAAACGGATGGATTTCTCAGGTTTTTACTACATATGAACACTTTTTACATTCTCCCGTGCAACTCGGCTGCTAGTCCTCCTTTATTGGAGAATCTTAAGGTCCTAGCTCATGTCCAAGGCACCAAAGCCAGCTAAAAAGTCAATAATCGATACCTACAACGCGAATTGTACTACTTCTTACTGCATATTACATCAACTTAGAAGCTTCATCTGTGTTCTACTGTGGTGCTTTTAGTATGTCCGCATACCGCAGCACGCGACATAGCTTTGCAGACGATAAGTACAACCGTTTCAGAGAGAAGAACGGCCAATGTGACGATCTGGCTTTAAGTCGATTCGATAACAAATGACGAAAACGGACGGATTTCTCAGGTTTTTACTAAATATGAACACTTTTCACATTCTCCCGTGCAACTCGGCTGCTAGTCCTCCTTCATGCGAAATCTTAAGTTCCTAGCTCGTGTCCAAGGCACCAAAGAAGTGTAAAAAGTCAATAACCGATACATAAAACTTGAATTTTACTTCTTCTTACTGGGTATTACATCAACTTAGAAGCTTCATCTGTGTTCTACTATGGTGCTTTTAGTGTGTCCGCATACCGCAGCACGCGACATAGCTTTGCAGACGATAAGTACAACCGTTTCAGACAGAAGAGCGGCCAATGTGACGATCTGGCTTTAAGTCGATTCGATAACAAATGACGAAAACGGACGGATGTCTGAGGTTTTTACTGCATATGAACACTTTTCACATTCTCCCGTGCAACTCGGCTGCTAGTCCTCCTTTCATGCAGAATCTTAAGGTCCTAGCCCATGTCCAAGGCACCAAAGCCAGCTAAAAAGTCAATAATCGATACCTAAATCTTGAATTGGACTACTTCTTACTGGCTATTACATCAACTTAGAAGCTTCATCTGTGTTCTACTATGGTGCTTCTCCTGTTTCCGCCTAAGGCAACACGCGTCATAGCTTTGCAGACGATAAGTACAACCGTTTCAGAGAGAAGAGCGGCCAATGAGACGATCTTGCTTTAAGTAGATTCGATATGAACACTTTTCACATTCTCCCGTGCAACTCGGCTGCTATTCCTCCTTTCATGCAGAATCATAAGGTCCTAGCTCATGTCCAAGGCACCAAAGCTAGCTAAAAAGTCAATAATCGATACCTAAAACTCGAATTGTACTACTTCTTACTGGCTATTACATCATTACATCAACTTAGAAGCTACATCTGTGTTCTACTATGGTGCTTTTAGTGTGTCCGCATACCGCAGCACGCGACATAGCTTTGCAGACGATAAGTACAACCGTTTCAGAGAGAAGAGCGGCCAATGTGACGATCTGGCTTTAAGTCGATTCGATAACAAATGACGAAAACGGACGGATGTCTAAGGTTTTTACTGCATATGAACACTTTTCACATTCTCCCATGCAACTCGGCTGCTAGTCCTCCTTTAATGCAGAATCTTAAGGTCCTAGCTCATGTCCAAGGCACCAAAGCCAGCTAAAAAGTCAACAATCGATACCTAAAACTTGAATTGGATTACTTCTTACTGGCTATTACATCAACTTAGATGCTTCATCTGTGTTCTACTATGGTGATTTTAGTGTCTCCGCATACCGCAGCACGCGACATAGCTTTGCAATCGATAAGTACAACCGTTTCAGAGAGAAGAGCGGCCAATGTGACGATCTGGCTTTAAGTCGATTCGATAACAAATGACGAAAACGGACGAATTTCTTAGGTTTTTACTACATATGAAAACTTTTCACATTCTCCCGTGCAACTCGGCTGCTAGTCCTCCTTTCATGCAGAATCTTAAGGTCCTAGCCCATGTCCAAGGCACCAAAGCCAGCTAAAAAGTCAATAATCGATACCTAAATCTTGAATTGGACTACTTCTTACTGGCTATTACATCAACTTGGAAGCTTCATCTGTGTTCTACTATGGTGCTTCTCCTGTTTCCGCCTAAGGCAACACGCGTCATAGCTTTGCAGACGATAAGTACAACCGTTTCAGAGAGAAGAGCGGCCAATGTGACGATCTGGCTTTAAGTCGATTCGATAACAAATGACGAAAACGGATGGATTTCTCAGGTTTTTACTACATATGAACACTTTTTACATTCTCCCGTGCAACTCGGCTGCTAGTCCTCCTTTATTTTAGAATCTTAAGGTCCTAGCTCATGTCCAAGGCACCAAAGCCAGCTAAAAAGTCAATAATCGGTACCTTCAACGCGAATTGTACTACTTCTTACTGCATACTACATCAACTTAGAAGCTTCATCTGTGTTCTACTGTGGTGCTTTTAGTATGTCCGCATACCGCAGCACGCGACATAGCTTTGCAGACGATAAGTACAACCGTTTCAGAGAGAAGAGCGGCCAATGTGACGATCTGGCTTTAAGTCGATTCGATAACAAATGACGAAAACGGACGGATTTATCAGGTTTTTACTACATATGAACACTTTTCACATTCTCCCGTGCAACTCGGCTGCTAGTCCTCCTTCATGCGAAATCTTAAGTTCCTAGCTCGTGTCCAAGGCACCAAAGAAGTGTAAAAAGTCAATAACCGATACATAAAACTTGAATTTTACTTCTTCTTACTGGCTATTACATCAACTTAGAAGCTTCATCTGTGTTCTACTATGGTGCTTTTAGTGTGTCCGCATACCGCAGCACGCGACATAGCTTTGCAGACGATAAGTACAACCGTTTCAGACAGAAGAGCGGCCAATGTGACGATCTGGCTTTAAGTCGATTCGATAACAAATGACGAAAACGGACGGATGTCTGAGGTTTTTACGGCATATGAACACTTTTCACATTCTCCCGTGCAACTCGGCTGCTAGTCCTCCTTTCATGCAGAATCTTAATGTCCTAGCTCATGTCCAAGGCACCAAAGCCAGCTAAAAAGTCAATAATCGATACCTAAAACTTGAATTGGTTTACTTCTTACTGGCTATTACATTAACTTAGATGCTTCATCTGTGTTCTACTATGGTGATTTTAGTGTCTCCGCATACCGCAGCACGCGACATAGCTTTGCAGACGATAAGTGCAACCGTTTCAGAGAGAAGAGCAGCCAATGTGACGATCTGGCTTTAAGTCGATTCGATAACAAATGACGAAAACGGACGGATTTCTCAGGTTTTTACTACATATGAACACTTTTCACATTCTCCCATGCAACTCGGCTGCTAGTCCTCCTTTAATGCAGAATCTTAAGGTCCTAGCTCATGTCCAAGGCACCAAAGCCAGCTAAAAAGTCAATAATCGATACCTAAAACTTGAACTGGATTACTTCTTACTGGCTATTACATCAACTTAGATGCTTCATCTGTGTTCTACTATGGTGATTTTAGTGTCTCCGCATACCGCAGCACGCGTCATAGCTTTGCAGACGATAAGTGCAACCGTTTCAGAGAGAAGAGCAGCTAATGTGACGATCTGGCTTTAAGTCGATTCGATAACAAATGACGAAAACGGACGGATTTCTAAGGTTTTTACTACATATGAACACTTTTCGCATTCTCCCGTGCATCTCGGCTGCTAGTCCTCCTTTCATGCAGAATGTTAAGGTCCTATCTCATGTCCAAGGCACCAAAGCCAGCTAAAAAGTCAATAATCGATACCTAAAACTTGAATTTTACTACTTCTTACTGGGTATTACATCAACTTAGAAGCTTGATGGGTGTTCTACTATGGTGCTTTTAGTGTGTCCGCATACCGCAGCACGCGACATAGTTTTGCAGACGATAAGTACAACCGTTTTAGAGAGAAGAGCGGCCAATGTGTCGATCTGGCTTTAGGTCGATTCGATAACAAATGACGAAAACGGACGGATGTCTCAGGTTTTTACTACATATGAACACTTTTCACATTCTCCCGTGCAACTCGGCTGCTAGTCCTCCTTTATTTTAGAATCTTAAGGTCCTAGCTCATGTCCAAGGCACCAAAGCCAGCTAAAAAGTCAATAATCGATACCTTCAACGCGAATTGTACTACTTCTTACTTAATACTACATCAACTTAGAAGCTTCATCTGTGTTCTACTGTGGTGCTTTTAGTATGTCCGCATACCGCAGCACGCGACATAGCTTTGCAGACGATAAGTACAACCGTTTCAGAGAGAAGAGCGGCCAATGTGACGATCTGGCTTTAAGTCGATTCGATAACAAATGACGAAAACGGACGGATTTATCAGGTTTTTACTACATATGAACACTTTTCACATTCTCCCGTGCAACTCTGCTGCTAGTCCTCCTTCATGCGAAATCTTAAGTTCCTAGCTCGTGTCCAAGGCACCAAAGAAGTGTAAAAAGTCAATAACCGATACATAAAACTTGAATTTTACTTCTTCTTACTGGCTATTACATCAACTTAGAAGCTTCATCTGTGTTCTACTATGGTGCTTTTAGTGTGTCCGCATACCGCAGCACGCGACATAGCTTTGCAGACGATGAGTACAACCGTTTCAGACAGAAGAGCGGCCAATGTGACGATCTGGCTTTAAGTCGATTCGATAACAAATGACGAAAACGGACGGATGTCTGAGGTTTTTACGGCATATGAACACTTTTCACATTCTCCCGTGCAACTCGGCTGCTAGTCCTCCTTTCATGCAGAATCTTAATGTCCTAGCTCATGTCCAAGGCACCAAAGCCAGCTAAAAAGTCAATAATCGATACCTAAAACTTGAATTGGTTTACTTCTTACTGGCTATTACATTAACTTAGATGCTTCATCTGTGTTCTACTATGGTGATTTTAGTGTCTCCGCATACCGCAGCACGCGACATAGCTTTGCAGACGATAAGTGCAACCGTTTCAGAGAGAAGAGCAGCCAATGTGACGATCTGGCTTTAAGTCGATTCGATAACAAATGACGAAAACGGACGGATTTCTCAGGTTTTTACTACATATGAACACTTTTCACATTCTCCCATGCAACTCGGCTGCTAGTCCTCCTTTAATGCAGAATCTTAAGGTCCTAGCTCATGTCCAAGGCACCAAAGCCAGCTAAAAAGTCAATAATCGATACCTAAAACTTGAACTGGATTACTTCTTACTGGCTATTACATCAACTTAGATGCTTCATCTGTGTTCTACTATGGTGATTTTAGTGTCTCCGCATACCGCAGCACGCGTCATAGCTTTGCAGACGATAAGTGCAACCGTTTCAGAGAGAAGAGCAGCTAATGTGACGATCTGGCTTTAAGTCGATTCGATAACAAATGACGAAAACGGACGGATTTCTAAGGTTTTTACTACATATGAACACTTTTCGCATTCTCCCGTGCATCTCGGCTGCTAGTCCTCCTTTCATGCAGAATGTTAAGGTCCTATCTCATGTCCAAGGCACCAAAGCCAGCTAAAAAGTCAATAATCGATACCTAAAACTTGAATTTTACTACTTCTTACTGGGTATTACATCAACTTAGAAGCTTGATGGGTGTTCTACTATGGTGCTTTTAGTGTGTCCGCATACCGCAGCACGCGACATAGTTTTGCAGACGATAAGTACAACCGTTTTAGAGAGAAGAGCGGCCAATGTGTCGATCTGGCTTTAGGTCGATTCGATAACAAATGACGAAAACGGACGGATGTCTCAGGTTTTTACTACATATGAACACTTTTCACATTCTCCCGTGCAACTCGGCTGCTAGTCCTCCTTTATTTTAGAATCTTAAGGTCCTAGCTCATGTCCAAGGCACCAAAGCCAGCTAAAAAGTCAATAATCGATACCTTCAACGCGAATTGTACTACTTCTTACTTAATACTACATCAACTTAGAAGCTTCATCTGTGTTCTACTGTGGTGCTTTTAGTATGTCCGCATACCGCAGCACGCGACATAGCTTTGCAGACGATAAGTACAACCGTTTCAGAGAGAAGAGCGGCCAATGTGACGATCTGGCTTTAAGTCGATTCGATAACAAATGACGAAAACGGACGGATTTATCAGGTTTTTACTACATATGAACACTTTTCACATTCTCCCGTGCAACTCTGCTGCTAGTCCTCCTTCATGCGAAATCTTAAGTTCCTAGCTCGTGTCCAAGGCACCAAAGAAGTGTAAAAAGTCAATAACCGATACATAAAACTTGAATTTTACTTCTTCTTACTGGCTATTACATCAACTTAGAAGCTTCATCTGTGTTCTACTATGGTGCTTTTAGTGTGTCCGCATACCGCAGCACGCGACATAGCTTTGCAGACGATAAGTACAACCGTTTCAGACAGAAGAGCGGCCAATGTGACGATCTGGCTTTAAGTCGATTCGATAACAAATGACGAAAACGGACGGATGTCTGAGGTTTTTACGGCATATGAACACTTTTCACATTCTCCCGTGCAACTCGGCTGCTAGTCCTCCTTTCATGCAGAATCTTAATGTCCTAGCTCATGTCCAAGGCACCAAAGCCAGCTAAAAAGTCAATAATCGATACCTAAAACTTGAATTGGTTTACTTCTTACTGGCTATTACATTAACTTAGATGCTTCATCTGTGTTCTACTATGGTGATTTTAGTGTCTCCGCATTCCGCAGCACGCGACATAGCTTTGCAGACGATAAGTGCAACCGTTTCAGAGAGAAGAGCAGCCAATGTGACGATCTGGCTTTAAGTCGATTCGATAACAAATGACGAAAACGGACGGATTTCTCAGGTTTTTACTACATATGAACACTTTTCACATTCTCCCATGCAACTCGGCTGCTAGTCCTCCTTTAATGCAGAATCTTAAGGTCCTAGCTCATGTCCAAGGCACCAAAGCCAGCTAAAAAGTCAATAATCGATACCTAAAACTTGAACTGGATTACTTCTTACTGGCTATTACATCAACTTAGATGCTTCATCTGTGTTCTACTATGGTGATTTTAGTGTCTCCGCATACCGCAGCACGCGTCATAGCTTTGCAGACGATAAGTGCAACCGTTTCAGAGAGAAGAGCAGCTAATGTGACGATCTGGCTTTAAGTCGATTCGATAACAAATGACGAAAACGGACGGATTTCTAAGGTTTTTACTACATATGAACACTTTTCGCATTCTCCCATGCATCTCGGCTGCTAGTCCTCCTTTCATGCAGAATGTTAAGGTCCTATCTCATGTCCAAGGCACCAAAGCCAGCTAAAAAGTCAATAATCGATACCTAAAACTTGAATTTTACTACTTCTTACTGGGTATTACATCAACTTAGAAGCTTGATGGGTGTTCTACTATGGTGCTTTTAGTGTGTCCGCATACCGCAGCACGCGACATAGTTTTGCAGACGATAAGTACAACCGTTTTAGAGAGAAGAGCGGCCAATGTGTCGATCTGGCTTTAGGTCGATTCGATAACAAATGACGAAAACGGACGGATGTCTCAGGTTTTTACTACATATGAACACTTTTCACATTCTCCCGTGCAACTCGGCTGCTAGTCCTCCTTCATGCCAAATCTTAAGTTCCTAGATCGTGTCCAAGGCACCAAAGAAGGGTATAAAGTCAATAACCGATACCTAAAACTTTAATTGTACTACTTCTTACTGGCTATTACATCAACTTAGAAGCTTCATCTGTGTTCTACTATGGTGCTTTTAGTGTCTCTGCATATCGCAGCACGCGACATAGCTTTGTAGACGATACGTACAACCATTTCAGAGAGAAGAGCGGCCAATGTGACGATCTTGCTTTAAGTAGATTCGATAACAAATGACGAAAACGGACGGATTTCTCAGGTTTTTACTACATATGAACACTTTTCACATTCTCCCGTGCAACTCGGCTGCTAGTCCTCCTTTCATGCAGAATCATAAGGTCCTAGCTCATGTCCAAGGCACCAAAGCTAGCTAAAAAGTCAATAATCGATACCTAAAACTTGAATTGTACTACTTCTTACTGGCTATTACATCATTACATCAACTTAGAAGCTACATCTGTGTTCTACTATGGTGCTTTTAGTGTCTCCGCATACCGCAGAACGCGACATAGCTTTGCAATCGATAAGTACAACCGTTTCAGAGAGAAGAGCGGCCAATATGACGATCTGGCTTTAAGTCGATTCGATAACAAATGACGAAAACGGACGAATTTCTTAGGTTTTTACTACATATGAAAACTTTTCACATTCTCCCGTGCAACTAGGCTGCTAGTCCTCCTTTCATGCAGAATCTTAAGGTCCTAGCCCATGTCCAAGGCACCAAAGCCAGCTAAAAAGTCAATAATCGATACCTAAATCTTGAATTGGACTACTTCTTACTGGCTATTACATCAACTTAGAAGCTTCATCTGTGTTCTACTATGGTGCTTCTCCTGTTTCCACCTAAGGCAACACGCGTCATAGCTTTGCAGACGATAAGTACAACCGTTTCAGAGAGAAGAGCGGCCAATGTGACGATCTGGCTTTAAGTCGATTCGATAACAAATGACGAAAACGGATGGATTTCTCAGGTTTTTACTACATATGAACACTTTTTACATACTCCCGTGCAACTCGGCTGCTAGTCCTCCTTTATTGGAGAATCTTAAGGTCCTAGCTCATGTCCAAGGCACCAAAGCCAGCTAAAAAGTCAATAATCGATACCTAAAACGCGAATTGTACTACTTCTTACTGCATATTACATCAACTTAGAAGCTTCATCTGTGTTCTACTGTAGTGCTTTTAGTACAACCGTTTCAGAGAGAAGAGCGGCCAATGTGACGATCTGGCTTTAAGTCGATTCGATAACAAATGATGAAAACGGATGGATTTCTCAGGTTTTTACTACATATGAACACTTTTTACATTCTCCCGTGCAACTCGGCTGCTAGTCCTCCTTTATTGGAGAATCTTAAGGTCCTAGCTCATGTCCAAGGCACCAAAGCCAGCTAAAAAGTCAATAATCGATACCTACAACGCGAATTGTACTACTTCTTACTGCATATTACATCAACTTAGAAGCTTCATCTGTGTTCTACTGTGGTGCTTTTAGTATGTCCGCATACCGCAGCACGCGACATAGCTTTGCAGACGATAAGTACAACCGTTTCAGAGAGAAGAACGGCCAATGTGACGATCTGGCTTTAAGTCGATTCGATAACAAATGACGAAAACGGACGGATTTCTCAGGTTTTTACTAAATATGAACACTTTTCACATTCTCCCGTGCAACTCGGCTGCTAGTCCTCCTTCATGCGAAATCTTAAGTTCCTAGCTCGTGTCCAAGGCACCAAAGAAGTGTAAAAAGTCAATAACCGATACATAAAACTTGAATTTTACTTCTTCTTACTGGGTATTACATCAACTTAGAAGCTTCATCTGTGTTCTACTATGGTGCTTTTAGTGTGTCCGCATACCGCAGCACGCGACATAGCTTTGCAGACGATAAGTACAACCGTTTCAGACAGAAGAGCGGCCAATGTGACGATCTGGCTTTAAGTCGATTCGATAACAAATGACGAAAACGGACGGATGTCTGAGGTTTTTACTGCATATGAACACTTTTCACATTCTCCCGTGCAACTCGGCTGCTAGTCCTCCTTTCATGCAGAATCTTAAGGTCCTAGCCCATGTCCAAGGCACCAAAGCCAGCTAAAAAGTCAATAATCGATACCTAAATCTTGAATTGGACTACTTCTTACTGGCTATTACATCAACTTAGAAGCTTCATCTGTGTTCTACTATGGTGCTTCTCCTGTTTCCGCCTAAGGCAACACGCGTCATAGCTTTGCAGACGATAAGTACAACCGTTTCAGAGAGAAGAGCGGCCAATGAGACGATCTTGCTTTAAGTAGATTCGATATGAACACTTTTCACATTCTCCCGTGCAACTCGGCTGCTATTCCTCCTTTCATGCAGAATCATAAGGTCCTAGCTCATGTCCAAGGCACCAAAGCTAGCTAAAAAGTCAATAATCGATACCTAAAACTTGAATTGTACTACTTCTTACTGGCTATTACATCATTACATCAACTTAGAAGCTACATCTGTGTTCTACTATGGTGCTTTTAGTGTGTCCGCATACCGCAGCACGCGACATAGCTTTGCAGACGATAAGTACAACCGTTTCAGACAGAAGAGCGGCCAATGTGACGATCTGGCTTTAAGTCGATTCGATAACAAATGACGAAAACGGACGGATGTCTAAGGTTTTTACTGCATATGAACACTTTTCACATTCTCCCATGCAACTCGGCTGCTAGTCCTCCTTTAATGCAGAATCTTAAGGTCCTAGCTCATGTCCAAGGCACCAAAGCCAGCTAAAAAGTCAACAATCGATACCTAAAACTTGAATTGGATTACTTCTTACTGGCTATTACATCAACTTAGATGCTTCATCTGTGTTCTACTATGGTGATTTTAGTGTCTCCGCATACCGCAGCACGCGACATAGCTTTGCAATCGATAAGTACAACCGTTTCAGAGAGAAGAGCGGCCAATGTGACGATCTGGCTTTAAGTCGATTCGATAACAAATGACGAAAACGGACGAATTTCTTAGGTTTTTACTACATATGAAAACTTTTCACATTCTCCCGTGCAACTCGGCTGCTAGTCCTCCTTTCATGCAGAATCTTAAGGTCCTAGCCCATGTCCAAGGCACCAAAGCCAGCTAAAAAGTCAATAATCGATACCTAAATCTTGAATTGGACTACTTCTTACTGGCTATTACATCAACTTGGAAGCTTCATCTGTGTTCTACTATGGTGCTTCTCCTGTTTCCGCCTAAGGCAACACGCGTCATAGCTTTGCAGACGATAAGTACAACCGTTTCAGAGAGAAGAGCGGCCAATGTGACGATCTGGCTTTAAGCGATTCGATAACAAATGACGAAAACGGATGGATTTCTCAGGTTTTTACTACATATGAACACTTTTTACATTCTCCCGTGCAACTCGGCTGCTAGTCCTCCTTTATTTTAGAATCTTAAGGTCCTAGCTCATGTCCAAGGCACCAAAGCCAGCTAAAAAGTCAATAATCGGTACCTTCAACGCGAATTGTACTACTTCTTACTGCATACTACATCAACTTAGAAGCTTCATCTGTGTTCTACTGTGGTGCTTTTAGTATGTCCGCATACCGCAGCACGCGACATAGCTTTGCAGACGATAAGTACAACCGTTTCAGAGAGAAGAGCGGCCAATGTGACGATCTGGCTTTAAGTCGATTCGATAACAAATGACGAAAACGGACGGATTTATCAGGTTTTTACTACATATGAACACTTTTCACATTCTCCCGTGCAACTCGGCTGCTAGTCCTCCTTCATGCGAAATCTTAAGTTCCTAGCTCGTGTCCAAGGAACCAAAGAAGTGTAAAAAGTCAATAACCGATACATAAAACTTGAATTTTACTTCTTCTTACTGGCTATTACATCAACTTAGAAGCTTCATCTGTGTTCTACTATGGTGCTTTTAGTGTGTCCGCATACCGCAGCACGCGACATAGCTTTGCAGACGATAAGTACAACCGTTTCAGACAGAAGAGCGGCCAATGTGACGATCTGGCTTTAAGTCGATTCGATAACAAATGACGAAAACGGACGGATGTCTGAGGTTTTTACGGCATATGAACACTTTTCACATTCTCCCGTGCAACTCGGCTGCTAGTCCTCCTTTCATGCAGAATCTTAATGTCCTAGCTCATGTCCAAGGCACCAAAGCCAGCTAAAAAGTCAATAATCGATACCTAAAACTTGAATTGGTTTACTTCTTACTGGCTATTACATTAACTTAGATGCTTCATCTGTGTTCTACTATGGTGATTTTAGTGTCTCCGCATACCGCAGCACGCGACATAGCTTTGCAGACGATAAGTGCAACCGTTTCAGAGAGAAGAGCAGCCAATGTGACGATCTGGCTTTAAGTCGATTCGATAACAAATGACGAAAACGGACGGATTTCTCAGGTTTTTACTACATATGAACACTTTTCACATTCTCCCATGCAACTCGGCTGCTAGTCCTCCTTTAATGCAGAATCTTAAGGTCCTAGCTCATGTCCAAGGCACCAAAGCCAGCTAAAAAGTCAATAATCGATACCTAAAACTTGAACTGGATTACTTCTTACTGGCTATTACATCAACTTAGATGCTTCATCTGTGTTCTACTATGGTGATTTTAGTGTCTCCGCATACCGCAGCACGCGTCATAGCTTTGCAGACGATAAGTGCAACCGTTTCAGAGAGAAGAGCAGCTAATGTGACGATCTGGCTTTAAGTCGATTCGATAACAAATGACGAAAACGGACGGATTTCTAAGGTTTTTACTACATATGAACACTTTTCGCATTCTCCCGTGCATCTCGGCTGCTAGTCCTCCTTTCATGCAGAATGTTAAGGTCCTATCTCATGTCCAAGGCACCAAAGCCAGCTAAAAAGTCAATAATCGATACCTAAAACTTGAATTTTACTACTTCTTACTGGGTATTACATCAACTTAGAAGCTTGATGGGTGTTCTACTATGGTGCTTTTAGTGTGTCCGCATACCGCAGCACGCGACATAGTTTTGCAGACGATAAGTACAACCGTTTTAGAGAGAAGAGCGGCCAATGTGTCGATCTGGCTTTAGGTCGATTCGATAACAAATGACGAAAACGGACGGATGTCTCAGGTTTTTACTACATATGAACACTTTTCACATTCTCCCGTGCAACTCGGCTGCTAGTCCTCCTTCATGCCAAATCTTAAGTTCCTAGATCGTGTCCAAGGCACCAAAGAAGCGTATAAAGTCAATAACCGATACCTAAAACTTTAATTGTACTACTTCTTACTGGCTATTACATCAACTTAGAAGCTTCATCTGTGTTCTACTATGGTGCTTTTAGTGTCTCTGCATATCGCAGCACGCGACATAGCTTTGTAGACGATACGTACAACCATTTCAGAGAGAAGAGCGGCCAATGTGACGATCTTGCTTTAAGTAGATTCGATAACAAATGACGAAAACGGACGGCTTTCTCAGGTTTTTACTACATATGAACACTTTTCACATTCTCCCGTGCAACTCGGCTGCTAGTCCTCCTTTCATGCAGAATCTTAAGGTCCTAGCCCATGTCCAAGGCACCAAAGCCAGCTAAAAAGTCAATAATCGATACCTAAATCTTGAATTGGACTACTTCTTACTGGCTATTACATCAACTTAGAAGCTTCATCTGTGTTCTACTATGGTGCTTCTCCTGTTTCCGCCTAAGGCAACACGCGTCATAGCTTTGCAGACGATAAGTACAACCGTTTCAGAGAGAAGAGCGGCCAATGTGACGATCTGGCTTTAAGTCGATTCGATAACAAATGACGAAAACGGATGGATTTCTCAGGTTTTTACTACATATGAACACTTTTTACATACTCCCGTGCAACTCGGCTGCTAGTCCTCCTTTATTGGAGAATCTTAAGGTCCTAGCTCATGTCCAAGGCACCAAAGCCAGCTAAAAAGTCAATAATCGATACCTAAAACGCGAATTGTACTACTTCTTACTGCATATTACATCAACTTAGAAGCTTCATCTGTGTTCTACTGTAGTGCTTTTAGTACAACCGTTTCAGAGAGAAGAGCGGCCAATGTGACGATCTGGCTTTAAGTCGATTCGATAACAAATGACGAAAACGGATGGATTTCTCAGGTTTTTACTACATATGAACACTTTTTACATTCTCCCATGCAACTCGGCAGCTAGTCCTCCTTTATTGGAGAATCTTAAGGTCCTAGCTCATGTCCAAGGCAACAAAGCCAGCTAAAAAGTCAATAATCGATACCTACAACGCGAATTGTACTACTTCTTACTGCATATTACATCAACTTAGAAGCTTCATCTGTGTTCTACTGTGGTGCTTTTAGTATGTCCGCATACCGCAGCACGCGACATAGCTTTGCAGACGATAAGTACAACCGTTTCAGAGAGAAGAACGGCCAATGTGACGATCTGGCTTTAAGTCGATTCGATAACAAATGACGAAAACGGACGGATTTCTCAGGTTTTTACTAAATATGAACACTTTTCACATTCTCCCGTGCAACTCGGCTGCTAGTCCTCCTTCATGCGAAATCTTAAGTTCCTAGCTCGTGTCCAAGGCACCAAAGAAGTGTAAAAAGTCAATAACCGATACATAAAACTTGAATTTTACTTCTTCTTACTGGGTATTACATCAACTTAGAAGCTTCATCTGTGTTCTACTATGGTGCTTTTAGTGTGTCCGCATACCGCAGCACGCGACATAGCTTTGCAGACGATAAGTACAACCGTTTCAGACAGAAGAGCGGCCAATGTGACGATCTGGCTTTAAGTCGATTCGATAACAAATGACGAAAACGGACGGATGTCTGAGGTTTTTACTGCATATGAACACTTTTCACATTCTCCCGTGCAACTCGGCTGCTAGTCCTCCTTTCATGCAGAATCTTAAGGTCCTAGCTCATGTCCAAAGCACCAAAGCCAGCTAAAAAGTCAATAATCGATACCTAAAACTTGAATTGGATTACTTCTTACTGGCTATTACATCAACTTAGATGCTTCATCTGTGTTCTACTATGGTGATTTTAGTGTCTCCGCATACCGCAGCACGCGACATTGCTTTGCAGACGATAAGTGCAACCGTTTCAGAGAGAAGAGCAGCCAATGTGACGATCTGGCTTTAAGTCGATTCGATAACAAATGACGAAAACGGACGGATTTCTCAGGTTTTTACTACATATGAACACTTTTCACATTCTCCCGTGCAACTCGGCTGCTAGTCCTCCTTCATGCGAAATCTTAAGTTCCTAGCTCGTGTCCAAGGCACCAAAGAAGTGTAAAAAGTCAATAACCGATACATAAAACTTGAATTTTACTTCTTCTTACTGAGTATTACATCAACTTAGAAGCTTCATCTGTGTTCTACTATGGTGCTTTTAGTGTGTCCGCATACCGCAGCACGCGACATAGCTTTGCAGACGATAAGTACAACCGTTTCAGACAGAAGAGCGGCCAATTTTGACGATCTGGCTTTAAGTCGATTCGATAACAAATGACGAAAACGGACGGATGTCTGAGGTTTTTACTGCATATGAACACTTTTCACATTCTCCCATGCAAATCGGCTGCTAGTCCTCCTTTCATGCAGAATCTTAATGTCCTAGCTCATGTCCAAGGCACCATAGCCAGCTAAAAAGTCAATAATCGATACCTAAAACTTGAATTGGATTACTTCTTACTGGCTATTACATCAACTTAGATGCTTCATCTGTGTTCTACTATGGTGATTTTAGTGTCACCGCATACCGCAGCACGCGACATAGCTTTGCAGACGATAAGTGCAACCGTTTCAGAGAGAAGAGCAGCCAATGTGACGATCTGGCTTTAAGTCGATTCGATAACAAATGACGAAAACGGACGGATTTCTCAGGTTTTTACTACATATGAACACTTTTCACATTCTCCCATGCAACTCGGCTGCTAGTCCTCCTTTAATGCAGAATCTTAAGGTCCTAGCTCATGTCCAAGGCACCAAAGCCAGCTAAAAAGTCAATAATCGATACCTAAAACTTGAATTGGATTACTTCTTACTGGCTATTACATCAACTTAGATGCTTCATCTGTGTTCTACTATGGTGATTTTAGTGTCTCCGCATACCGCAGCACGCGTCATAGCTTTGCAGACGATAAGTGCAACCGTTTCAGAGAGAAGAGCAGCCAATGTGACGATCTGGCTTTAAGTCGATTCGATAACAAATGACGAAAACGGACGGATTTCTAAGGTTTTTACTACATATGAACACTTTTCGCATTCTCCCGTGCATCTCGGCTGCTAGTCCTCCTTTCATGCAGAATGTTAAGGTCCTATCTCATGTCCAAGGCACCAAAGCCAGCTAAAAAGTCAATAATCGATACCTAAAACTTGAATTTTACTACTTCTTACTGGGTATTACATCAACTTAGAAGCTTAATGGGTGTTCTACTATGGTGCTTTTAGTGTCTGCACATACCGCAGCACGCGACATAGTTTTGCAGACGATAAGTACAACCGTTTCAGAGAGAAGAGCGGCCAATGTGTCGATCTGGCTTTAGGTCGATTCGATAACAAATGACGAAAACGGACGGATGTCTCAGGTTTTTACTACATATGAACACTTTTCACATTCTCCCGTGCAACTCGGCTGCTAGTCCTCCTTCATGCAAAATCTTAAGTTCCTAGATCGTGTCCAAGGCACCAAAGAAGGGTAAAAAGTCAATAATCGATACCTAAAACTTTAATTGTACTACTTCTTACTGGCTATTACATCAACTTAGAAGCTTCATCTGTGTTCTACTATGGTGCTTTTAGTGTCTCCGCATACCGCAGCACGCGACATAGCTTTGCAATCGATAAGTACAAGCGTTTCAGAGAGAAGAGCGGCCAATGTGACGATCTGGCTTTAAGTCGATTCGATAACAAATGACGAAAACGGTCGAATTTCTTAGGTTTTTACTACATATCAAAACTTTTCACATTCTGCCGTGCAACTCGGCTGCTAGTCCTTCTTTCATGCAGAATCTTAAGGTCCTAGCACATGTCCAAGGCACCAAAGCCAGCTAAAAAGTCAATAATCGATACCTAAATCTTGAATTGTACTACTTCTTACTGGTTATTACATCAACTTAGAAGCTTCATCTGTGTTCTACTATGGTGCTTCTCCTGTTTCCGCCTAAGGCAACACGCGTCATAGCTTTGCAGACGATAAGTACAACCGTTTCAGAGAGAAGAGCGGCCAATGTGACGATCTGGCTTTAAGTCGATTCGATAACAAATGACGAAAACGGATGGATTTCTCAGGTTTTTACTACATATGAACACTTTTTACATTCTCCCGTGCAACTCGGCTGCTAGTCCTCCTTTATATGAGAATCTTAAGGTCCTAGCTCATGTCCAAGGCACCAAAGCCAGCTAAAAAGTCAATAATCGATACCTAAAACGCGAATTGTACTACTTCTTACTGCATATTACATCAACTTAGAAGCTTCATCTGTGTTCTACTGTGGTGCTTTTAGTGTGTCCGCATACCGCAGCACGCGACATAGCTTTGCAGACGATAAGTACAACCGTTTCAGAGAGAAGAGCGGCCAATGTGACGATCTGGCTTTAAGTCGAATCGATAACAAATGACGAAAACGGACGGATTTCTCAGGTTTTTACTACATATGAACACTTTTCACATTCTCCCGTGCAACTCTGCTGCTAGTCCTCCTTCATGCGAAATCTTAAGTTCCTAGCTCGTGTCCAAAGCACCAAAGAAGTGTAAAAAGTCAATAACCGATACATAAAACTTGAATTTTACTTCTTCTTACTGGCTATTACATCAACTTAGAAGCTTCATCTGTGTTCTACTATGGTGCTTTTAGTGTGTCCGCATACCGCAGCACGCGACATAGCTTTGCAGACGATAAGTACAACCGTTTCAGACAGAAGAGTGGCCAATGTGACGATCTGGCTTTAAGTCGATTCGATAACAAATGACGAAAACGGACGGATGTCTGAGGTTTTTACTGCATATGAACACTTTTCACATTCTCCTGTGCAACTCGGCTGCTAGTCCTCCTTTCATGCAGAATCTTAATGTCCTAGATCATGTCCAAGGCACCAAAGCCAGCTAAAAAGTCAATAATCGATACCAAAAACTTGAATTGGATTACTTCTTACTGGCTATTACATCAACTTAGATGCTTCATCTGTGTTCTACTATGGTGATCTTATTGTCTCCGCATACCGCAGCACGCGACATAGCTTTGCAGACGATAAGTGCAACCGTTTCGGAGAGAAGAGCAGCCAATGTGACGATCTGGCTTTAAGTCGATTCGATAACAAATGACGAAAACGGACGGATTTCTCAGGTTTTTACTACATATGAACACTTTTCACATTCTCCCATGCAACTCGGCTGCTAGTCCTCCTTTAATGCAGAATCTTAAGGTCCTAGCTCATGTCCAAGGCACCAAAGCCAGCTAAAAAGTCAATAATCGATACCTAAAACTTGAATTGGATTACTTCTTACTGGCTATTACATCAACTTAGATGCTTCATCTGTGTTCTACTATGGTGATTTTAGTGTCTCCGCATAACGCAGCACGCGACATAGCTTTGCAGACGATAAGTGCAACCGTTTCAGAGAGAAGAGCAGCCAATGTGACGATGTGGCTTTAAATCGATTCGATAACAAATGACGAAAACGGACGGATTTCTAAGGTTTTTACTACATATGAAAACTTTTCACATTCTCCCGTGCATCTCGGCTGCTAGTCCTCCTTTCATGCAGAATGTTAAGGTCCTATCTCATGTCCAAGGCACCAAAGCCAGCTAAAAAGTCAATAATCGATACCTAAAACTTGAATTTTACTACTTCTTACTGGGTATTACATCAACTTAGAAGCTTAATGGGTGTTCTACTATGGTGCTTTTAGTGTCTCCGCATACCGCAGCACGCGACATAGTTTTGCAGACGATAAGTACAACCGTTTCAGTGAGAAGAGCGGCCAATGTGTCGATCTGGCTTTAGGTCGATTCGATAACAAATGACGAAAACGGACGGATGTCTCAGGTTTTTACTACATATGAACACGTTTCACATTCTCCCGTGCAACTCGGCTGCTAGTCCTCCTTTCATGCAGAATCTTAAGGTCCTAGCTCATGTCCAAGGCACCAAAGCCAGCTAAAAAGTCAATAATCGATACCTAAAACTTGAATTGTACTACTTCTTACTGGCTATTACATCAACTTAGAAGCTTCATCTGTGTTCTACTATGGTGCTTTTAGTGTGTCCGCATACCGTAGCACGCGACATAGCTTTGCAGACGATAAGTACAACCGTTTCAGAGAGAAGAGCGGCCAATGTGACGATCTGGCTTTAAGTCGATTCGATAACAAATGACGAAAACGGACGGATGTCTCAGGTTTTTACTACATATGAACACTTTTCACATTCTCCCGTGCAACTCGGCTGCTAGTCCTCCTTTTATGCAGAATCTTAAAGTCCTAGCTCATGTCCAAGGCACCAAAGCCAGCTAAAAAGTCAATAATCAATATCTAAAACTTGAATTGTACTACTTCTTCCTGGTTATTACATCAACATAGAAGCTTCATCTGTGTTCTACTACGGTGCTTTTAGTTTCTCCGCATACCGGTGCACGCGACATAGTTTTACAGACGATAAGTACAACCGTTTCAGAGAGAAGAGCGGAAAATCTGACGATCTGGCTTTAAGACGATTCGATAACAAATGACGAAATCGGACGGATTTCTCAGGTTTTTACAACATCTGAACACTTTTCACATCCTCCCGTGCAACTCGGCTGATAGTCCTCCTTCATGCAAAATCTTAATTTCCTAGCTCGTGTCCAAGGCACCAAAGAAGGGTAAAAAGTCATTAACAGATACCTAAAACTTTAATTGTACTACTTCTTACTGGCTATTACATCAACTTAGAAGCTTCATCTGTGCTCTACTATGGTGCTTTTAGTGTCTCAGCATACCGCAGCACGCGACATAGCTTTGCAGACGATAAGTACAACCGTTTCAGAGAGAAGAGCGGCCAATGTGACGATCTGGCTTTAAGTCGATTCGATAACAAATGACGAAAACGGACGGATTTCTCAGGTTTTTACTATATATGAACACTTTTCACATTCTCCCGTGCAACTCGGCTGCTAGTCCTCCTTCATGCAAAATCTTAAGTTCCTAGATCGTGTCCAAGGCACCAAAGAAGGGTAAAAAGTCAATAACCGATACCTAAAACTTGAATTGTACTACTTCTTACTGGCTATTACATCAACGTAGAAGCTTCATCTGTGTTCTACTATGGTGCTTTTAGTGTCTCTGCATATCGCAGCACGCGACATAGCTTTGTAGACGATAAGTACAACCGTTTCTGAGAGAAGAGCGGCCAATGTGACGATCTTGCTTTAAGTAGATTCGATAACAAATGACGAAAACGGACGGATGTCTCAGGTTTTTACTGCATATGAACACTTTTCACATTCTGCCGTGCAACTCGGCTGCTAGTCCTCCTTTCATGCAGAATCTTAAGGTCCTAGCTCATGTCCAAGGCACCAAAGCCAGCTAAAAAGTCAATAATCGATACCTAAAACTTGAATTGGATTACTTCTTACTGGCTATTACATCAACTTAGATGCTTCATCTGTGTTCTACTATGGTGATTTTAGTGTGTCCGCATACCGCAGCACGCGACATAGCTTTGCAGACGATAAGTGCAACCGTTTCAGAGAGAAGAGCAGCCAATGTGACGATCTGGCTTTAAGTCGATTCGATAACAAATGACGAAAACGGACGGATTTTTCAGGTTTTTACTACATATGAACACTTTTCACATTCTCCCATGCAACTCGGCTGCTAGTACTCCTTTAATGCAGAATCTTAAGGTCCTAGCTCATGTCCAAGGCACCAAAGCCAGCTAAAAGGTGAATATTCAATACCTAAAACTTGAATAGGATTACTTCTTACTGGCTATTACATCAACTTAGATGCTTCATCTGTGTTCTACTATGGTGCTTTTAGTGTGTCCGCATACCGCAGCACGCGACATAGCTTTGCAGACGATAAGTACAACCGTTTCAGAGAGAAGATCGGCCAATGTGACGATCTGGCTTTAAGTCGATTCGATAACAAATGACGAAAACGGACGGATGTCTCAGCTTTTTACTGCATATGAACACTTATCACATTCTCCCGTGCAACTCGGCTGCTAGTCCTCCTTTCATGCAGAATCTTAAGGTCCTAGCTCATGTCCAAGGCACCATAGCCAGCTAAAAAGTCATTAATCGATACCTAAAACTTGAATTGGATTACTTCTTACTGGCTATTAAATCAACTTAGATGCTTCATCTGTGTTCTACTATGGTGATTTTAGTGTCTCCGCATACCGCAGCACGCGACATAGCTTTGCAGACGATAAGTGCAACCGTTTCAGAGAGAAGAGCAGCCAATGTGACGATCTGGCTTTAAGTCGATTCGATAACAAATGACGAAAACGGACGGATGTCTCAGGTTTTTACTACATATGAACACGTTTCACATTCTCCCATGCAACTCAGCTGCTAGTCCTCCTTTCATGCAGAATCTTAAGGTCCTAGCTCATGTCCAAGGCACCAAAGCCAGCTAAAAAGTCAATAATCGATACCTAAAACTTGAATTTTACAACTTCTTACAGGGTATTACATCAACTTAGAAGCTTAATGGGTGTTCTACTATGGTGCTTTTAGTGTCTCCACATACCGCAGCACGCGACATAGTTTTGCAGACGATAAGTACAACCGTTTCAGGGAGAAGAGCGGCCAATGTGTCGATCTGGCTTTAGGTCGATTCGATAACAAATGACGAAAACGGACGGATGCCTCAGGTTTTTACTACATATGAACACGTTTCACATTCTCCCGTGCAACTCGGCTGCTAGTTCTCCTTTCATGCAGAATCTTAAGGTCCTAGCTCATGTCCAAGGCACCAATGCCAGCTAAAAAGTCAATAATCGATACCTAAAACTTGAATTGTACTACTTCTTACTGGCTATTACATCAACTTAGAAGCTTCATCTGTGTTCTACTATGGTGCTTTTAGTGTGTCCGCATACCGCAGCACGCGACATAGCTTTGCAGACGATAAGTACAACCGTTTCAGAGAGAAGAGCGGCCAATGTGACGATCTGGCTTTAAGTCGATTCGATAACAAATGACGAAAACGGACGGATGTCTCAGGTTTTTACTACATATGAACACTTTTCACATTCTCCCATGCAACTCGGCTGCTAGTCCTCCTTTTATGCAGAATCTTAAAGTCCTAGCTCATGTCCAAGGCACCAAAGCCAGCTAAAAAGTCAATAATCAATACCTAAAACTTGAATTGTACTACTTCTTACTGGCTATTACATCAACTTAGAAGCTTCATCTTTGTTCTACTACGGTGCTTTTAGTTTCTCCGCATACCGGTGCACGCGACATAGTTTTACAGACGATAAGTACAACCGTTTCAGAGAGAAGAGCGGCCAATGTGACGATCTGGCTTTAAGTCGATTCGATAACAAATGACGAAAACGGACGGATTTCTCAGGTTTTTACTATATATGAACACTTTTCACATTCTCCCGTGCAACTCGGCTGCTAGTCCTCCTTCATGCAAAATCTTAAGTTCCTAGATCGTGTCCAAGGCACCAAAGAAGGGTAAAAAGTCAATAACCTATACCTAAAACTTGAATTGGATTACTTCTTACTGGCTATTACATCAACTTTCATGCAGAATCATAAGGTCCTATCTCATGTCCAAGGCACCAAAGCTAGCTAAAAAGTCAATAATCGATACCTAATACTTGAATTGTACTACTTCTTACTGCCTATTACATCATTACATCAACTTAGAAGCTACATCTGTGTTCTACTATGGTGCTTTTAGTGTCTCCGCATACCGCAGCACGCGACATAGCTTTGCAATCGATAAGTACAACCGTTTCAGAGAGAAGAGCGGCCAATGTGACGATCTGGCTTTAAGTCGATTCGATAACAAATGAGGAAAACGGATGGATTTTTCAGGTTTTTACTACATATGAACACTTTTTACATTCTCCCGTGCAACTCGGCTGCTAGTCCTCCTTTATTGGAGAATCTTAAGGTCCTAGCTCATGTCCAAGGCACCAAAGCCAGCTAAAAAGTCAATAATCGATACCTAAAACGCCAATTGTACTACTTCTTACTGCAAATTACATCAACTTAGAAGCTTCATCTGTGTTCTACTATGGTGCTTTTAGTGTGTCCGCATACCGCAGCACGCGACATAGCTTTGCAGACGATAAGTACAACCGTTTCAGACAGAAGAGCGGACAATGTGACGATCTGGCTTTAAGTCGATTCGATAACAAATGACGAAAACGGACGGATGTCTGAGGTTTTTACTGCATATGAACACTTTTCACATTCTCCCGCGCAACACGGCTGCTAGTCCTCCTTTCATGCAGAATCTTAAGGTCCTAGCTCATGTCCAAGGCACCAAAGCCAGCTAAAAAGTCAATAATCGATACCTAAAACTTGAATTGGATTACTTCTTACTGGCTATTACATCAACTTAGATGATTCATCTGTGTTCTACTATGGTGATTTTAGTGTGTCCGCATACCGCAGCACGCGACATAGCTTTGCAGACGATAAGTGCAACCGTTTCAGAGAGAAGAGCAGCCAATGTGACGATCTGGCTTTAAGTCGATTCGATAACAAATGACGAAAACGGACGGATTTCTCAGGTTTTTACTACATATGAACACTTTTCACATTCTCCCATGCAACTCGGCTGCTAGTCCTCCTTTAATGCAGAATCTTTAGGTCCTAGCTCATATCCAAGGCACCAAAGCCAGCTAAAAAGTCAATAATCGATACCTAAAACTTGAATTGGATTGCTTCTTACTGGCTATTACATCAACTTAGATGCTTCATCTGTGTTCTACTATGGTGATTTTAGTGTCTCCGCATACCGCAGCACGCGACATAGCTTTGCAGACGATAAGTGCAACCGTTTCAGAGTGAAGAGCAGCCAATGTGACGATCTGGCTTTAAGTCGATTCGATAACAAATGACGAAAACGGACGGATTTCTAAGGTTTTTACTACATATGAACACTTTTCGCATTCTCCCGTGCATCTCGGCTGCTAGTCCTCCTTTCATGCACAATGTTAAGGTCCTATCTCATGTCCAAGGCACCAAAGCCAGCTAAAAAGTCAATAATCGATACCTAAAACTTGAATTTTACTACTTCTTACTGGGTATTACATCAACTTAGAAGCTTCATCTGTGTTCTACTATGGTGCTTTTCCTGTTTCCGCCTACGGCAACATGCGACATACCTTTGAAGACGATAAGTACAACCGTTTCAGAGAGAAGAGCGGCCAATGTGACGATCTGGCTTTAAGTCGATTCGATAACAAATGACGAAAACGGACGGATGTCTCAGGTTTTAACTACATATGAACACTTTTCACATTCTCCCGTGCAACTCGGCTGCTAGTCCTCCTTTCATGCAGAATCTTAAGGTCCTAGCTCATGTCCAAGGCACCAAAGCCAGCTAAAAGTTCCATATTCAATACCTAAAACTTGAATTGTACTACTTCTTACTGGCTATTACATCAACTTAGAAGCTTCATCTGTGTTCTATTATGGTGCTTTTAGTGTCTCAGCATACCGCAGCACGCGACATAGCTTTGCAGACGATAAGTACAACCGTTTCAGAGAGAAGAGCGGCCAATGTGTCGATCTGGCTTTAAGTCGATTCGATAACAAATGACGAAAACGGACGGATGTCTCAGGGTTTTACTACATATGAACACTTTTCACATTCTCCCATGCAACTCGGCTGCTAGTCCTCCTTTAATTCAGAATCTTAAGGTCCTAGCTCATGTTCAAGGCACCAAAGCCAGCTAAAAAGTCAATAATCGATACCTAAAACTTGAATTGTACTACTTCTTACTGGCTATTACATCAACTTAGAAGCTTCATCTGTGTTCTACTATGGTGCTTTTAGTGTGTCCGCATACCGCAGCTCGCGACATAGCTTTGCAGACGATAAGTACAACCGTTTCAGAGAGAAGAGCGGCCAATGTGACGATCTGGCTTTAAGTCGATTCGATAACAAATGACGAAAACGGACGGATGTCTCAGGTTTTTACTGCATATGAACACTTTTCACATTCTGCCGTGCAACTCGGCTGCTAGTCCTCCTTTCATGCAGAATCTTAAGGTCCTAGCTCATGTCCAAGGCACCAAAGCCAGCTAAAAAGTCAATAATCGATACCTAAAACTTGAATTGGATTACTTCTTACTGGCTATTACATCAACTTAGATGCTTCATCTGTGTTCTACTATGGTGATTTTAGTGTCTCCGCATACCGCAGCACGCGACATAGCTTTGCAGACGATAAGTGCAACCGTTTCAGAGAGAAGAGCAGCCAATGTGACGATCTGGCTTTAAGTCGATTCGATAACAAATGACGAAAACGGACGGATTTTTCAGGTTTTTACTACATATGAACACTTTTCACATTCTCCCATGCAACTCGGCTGCTAGTCCTCCTTTAATGCAGAATCTTAAGGTCCTAGCTCATGTCCAAGGCACCAAAGCCAGCTAAAAGGTGAATATTCAATACCCAAAACTTGAATAGGATTACTTCTTACTGGCTATTACATCAACTTAGGTGCTTCATCTGTGTTCTACTATGGTGCTTTTAGTGTGTCCGCATACCGCAGCACGCGACATAGCTTTGCAGACGATAAGTACAACCGTTTCAGAGAGAAGAGCGGCCAATGTGACGATCTGGCTTTAAGTCGATTCGATAACAAATGACGAAAACGGACGGATGTCTCAGCTTTTTACTGCATATGAACACTTATCACATTCTCCCGTGCAACTCGGCTGCTAGTCCTCCTTTCATGCAGAATCTTAAGGTCCTAGCTCATGTCCAAGGCACCATAGCCAGCTAAAAAGTCATTAATCGAGACCTAAAACTTGAATTGGATTACTTCTTACTGGCTATTACATCAACTTAGAAGCTTCATCTGTGTTCTACTATGGTGCTTTTAGTGTCTCCGCATACCGCAGCACGCGACACAGCTTTGCAGACGATAAGTACAACCGTTTCAGAGAGAAGAGCGGCCAATGTGACGATCTGGCTTTAAGTCGATTCGATAACAAATGACGAAAACGGACGTATTTCTCAGGTTTTTACTACATTTGAACAATTTTCACATTCCCCCATGCAACTCGGCTGCTAGTCCTCCTTTCATGCAGAATCTTAAGGTCCTAGCTCATGTCCAAGGCACCAAAGCCAGCTAAAAGTTCCATATTCAATACCTAAAACTTGGATTGTACTACTTCTTACTGGCTATTACATCAACTTAGAAGCTTGATCTGTGTTCTATTATGGTGCTTTTAGTGTCTCAGCATACCGCAGCACGCGACATAGCTTTGCAGACGATAAGTACAACCGTTTCAGAGAGAAGAGCGGCCAATGTGTCGATCTGGCTTTAAGTCGATTCGATAACAAATGACGAAACCGGACGGATTTCTCAGGTTTTTACTACATATGAACACTTTTCACATTCTCCCGTGGAACTCGGCTGCTAGTCCTCCTTTCATGCAGAATCTTAAGGTCCTAGCTAATGTCCAAGGCACCAAAGCCAGCTAAAAAGTCAATAATCGATACCTAAAACTCGAATTGTACTACTTCTTACTGGATATTACATCAACTTAGAAGCTTCATCTGTGTTCTACTGTGGTGATTTTAGTGTCTCCGCATACTGCAGCACGTGACATAGCTTTGCAGACGATAAGTACAACCGTTTCAGAGAAAAGAGCGGCCAATTTGACGATCTGGCTTTAAGTCGATTCGATAACAAATGATGAAAACGGACGGATTTCTCAGGTTTTTACTACATATGAACACTTTTCACATTCTCCCATGCAACTCGGCTGCTAGTCCTCCTTTCATGCAAAGTCTTAAGGTCCTAGCTCATGTCCAAGGCACGAAAGCCAGCTAAAAAGTCAATAATCGATACCTAAAACATGAATTGTACTACTTCTTACTGGCTATTACATCAACTTACAAGCTTCATCTTTGTTCTACTACGGTGCTTTTAGTTTCTCCGCATACCGGTGCACGCGACATAGTTTTACAGACGATAAGTACAACCGTTTCAGAGAGAAGAGCGGCCAATGTGACGATCTGGCTTTAAGTCGATTCGATAACAAATGACGAAAACGGATGGATTTCTCAGGTTTTTACTATATATGAACACTTTTCACATTCTCCCGTGCAACTCGGCTGCTAGTCCTCCTTCATGCAAAATCTTAAGTTCCTAGATCGTGTCCAAGGCACCAAAGAAGGGTAAAAAGTCAATAACCGATACCTAAAACTTGAATTGGATTACTTCTTACTGGCTATTACATCAACTTACATGCAGAATCATAAGGTCCTATCTCATGTCCAAGTCACCAAAGCTAGCTAAAAAGTCAATAATCGATACCTAATACTTGAATTGTACTACTTCTTACTGCCTATTACATCATTACTTCAACTTAGAAGCTACATCTCTGTTCTACTATGGTGCTTTTAGTGTCTCCGCATACCGCAGCACGCGAAATAGCTTTGCAATCGATAAGTACAACCGTTTCAGAGAGAAGAGCGGCCAATGTGACGATCTGGCTTTAAGTCGATTCGATAACAAATGAGGAAAACGGATGGATTTCTCAGGTTTTTACTACATATGAACACTTTTCACATTCTCCCGTGCAACTCTGCTGCTAGTCCTCCTTCATGCGAAATCTTAAGTTCCTAGCTCGTGTCCAAGGCACCAAAGAAGTGTAAAAAGTCAATAACCGATACATAAAACTTGAATTTTACTTCTTCTTACTGGCTATTACATCAACTTAGAAGCTTCATCTGTGTTCTACTATGGTGCTTTTAGTGTGTCCGCATACCGCAGCACGCGACATAGCTTTGCAGACGATAAGTACAACCGTTTCAGACAGAAGAGCGGCCAATGTGACGATCTGGCTTTAAGTCGATTCGATAACAAATGACGAAAACGGACGGATGTCTGAGGTTTTTACTGCATATGAACACTTTTCACATTCTCCCGCGCAACACGGCTGCTAGTCCTCCTTTCATGCAGAATCTTAAGGTCCTAGCTCATGTCCAAGGCACCAAAGCCAGCTAAAAAGTCAATAATCGATACCTAAAACTTGAATTGGATTACTTCTTACTGGCTATTACATCAACTTAGATGATTCATCTGTGTTCTACTATGGTGATTTTAGTGTGTCCGCATACCGCAGCACGCGACATAGCTTTGCAGACGATAAGTGCAACCGTTTCAGAGAGAAGAGCAGCCAATGTGACGATCTGGCTTTAAGTCGTTCGATAACAAATGACGAAAACGGACGGATTTCTCAGGTTTTTACTACATATGAACACTTTTCACATTCTCCCATGCAACTCGGCTGCTAGTCCTCCTTTAATGCAGAATCTTAAGGTCCTAGCTCATATCCAAGGCACCAAAGCCAGCTAAAAAGTCAATAATCGATACCTAAAACTTGAATTGGATTACTTCTTACTGGCTATTACATCAACTTAGATGCTTCATCTGTGTTCTACTATGGTGATTTTAGTGTCTCCGCATACCGCAGCACGCGACATAGCTTTGCAGACGATAAGTGCAACCGTTTCAGAGTGAAGAGCAGCCAATGTGACGATCTGGCTTTAAGTCGATTCGATAACAAATGACGAAAACGGACGGATTTCTAAGGTTTTTACTACATATGAACACTTTTCGCATTCTCCCGTGCATCTCGGCAGCTAGTCCTCCTTTCATGCACAATGTTCAGGTCCTATCTCATGTCCAAGGCACCAAAGCCAGCTAAAAAGTCAATAATCGATACATAAAACTTGAATTTTACTACTTCTTACTGGGTATTACATCAACTTAGAAGCTTAATGGGTGTTCTACTATGGTGCTTTTAGTGTCTCCGCATACCGCAGCACGCGACATAGCTTTGCAGATGATAAGTACAACCGTTTCAGAGAGAAGAGCGGCCAATGTGACGATCTGGCTTTAAGTCGATTCGATAACAAATGACGAAAACGGACGTATTTCTCAGGTTTTTACTACATTTGAACACTTTTCACATTCCCCCATGCAACTCGGCTGTTAGTCCTCCTTGCATGCAGAATCTTAAGGTCCTAGCTCATGTCCAAGGCACCAAAACCCAGCTAAAAAGTCAATAATCGATACCTAAATCTTGATTTGGACTACTTCTTACTGGCTATTACATCAACTTAGAAGCTTCATCTGTGTTCTATTATGGTGCTTTTAGTGTCTCAGCATACCGCAGCACGCGACATAGCTTTGCAGACGATAAGTACAACCGTTTCAGAGAGAAGAGCGGCCAATGTGTCGATCTGACATTAAGTCGATTCGATAACAAATGACGAAAACGGACGGATGTCTCAGGTTTTTACTACATATGAACACTTTTCACATTCTCCCATGCAACTCGGCTGCTAGTCCTCCTTTAATGCAGAATCTTAAGGTCCTAGCTCATGTTCAAGGCACCAAAGCCAGCTAAAAAGTCAATAATCGATACCTAAAACTTGAATTGTACTACTTCTTACTGGCTATTACATCAACTTAGAAGCTTCATCTGTGTTCTACTATGGTGCTTTTAGTGTGTCCGCATACCGCAGCACGCGACATAGCTTTGCAGACGATAAGTACAACCGTTTCAGAGAGAAGAGCGGCCAATGTGACGATCTGGCTTTAAGTCGATTCGATAGCAAATGACGAAAACGGACGGATGTCTCAGGTTTTTACTGCATATGAACACTTTTCACATTCTGCCGTGCAACTCGGCTGCTAGTCCTCCTTTCATGCAGAATCTTAAGGTCCTAGCTCATGTCCAAGGCACCAAAGCCAGCTAAAAAGTCAATAATCGATACCTAAAACTTGAATTGGATTACTTCTTACTGGCTATTACATCACCTTAGATGCTTCATCTGTGTTCTACTATGGTGATTTTAGTGTCTCCGCATACCGCTGCACGCGACATAGCTTTGCAGACGATAAGTGCAACCGTTTCAGAGAGAAGAGCAGCCAATGTGACGATCTGGCTTTAAGTCGATTCGATAACAAATGACGAAAACGGACGGATTTTTCAGGTTTTTACTACATATGAACACTTTTCACATTCTCCCATGCAACTCGGCTGCTAGTCCTCCTTTAATGCAGAATCTTAAGGTCCTAGCTCATGTCCAAGGCACCAAAGCCAGCTAAAAGGTGAATATTCAATACCTACAACTTGAATAGGATTACTTCTTACTGACTATTACATCAACTTAGGTGCTTCATCTGTGTTCTACTATGGTGCTTTTAGTGTGTCCGCATACCGCAGCACGCGACATAGCTTTGCAGACGATAAGTACAACCGTTTCAGAGAGAAGAGCGGCCAATGTGACGATCTGGCTTTAAGTCGATTCGATAACAAATGACGAAAACGGACGGATGTCTCAGGTTTTTACTGCATATGAACACTTATCACATTCTCCCGTGCAACTCGGCTGCTAGTCCTCCTTTCATGCAGAATCTTAAGGTCCTAGCTCATGTCCAAGGCACCATAGCCAGCTAAAAAGTCATAAATCGATACCTAAAACTTGAATTAGATTACTTCTTACTGGCTATTAAATCAACTTAGATGCTTCATCTGTGTTCTACTATGGTGATTTTAGTGTCTCCGCATACCGCAGCACGCGACATAGCTTTGCAGACGATAAGTGCAACCGTTTCAGAGAGAAGAGCAGCCAATGTGACGATCTGGCTTTAAGTCGATTCGATAACAAAAGACGAAAACGGACGGATTTCTCAGGTTTTTACTACATATGAACACTTTTCACATTCTCCCATGCAACTCGGCTGCTAGTCCTCCTTTCATGCAGAATCTTAAGGTCCTAGCTCATGTCCAAGGCACCAAAGCCAGCTAAAAAGTCAATAATCGATACCTAAAACTTGAATTGGATTACTTCTTACTGGCTATTACATCAACTTAGATGCTTCATCTGTGTTCTACTATGGTGATTTTAGTGTCTCCGCATACCGCAGCACGCGACATAGCTTTGCTGACGATAGGTACAAGCGTTTCAGAGAGAAGAGCGGCCAATGTGACAATCTGGCTTTAAGTCGATTCGATAACAAATGACGAAAACGGACGGATTTCTAAGGTTTTTACTACATATGAACACTTTTCATGTTCTCCCGTGCAACTCGGCTGCTAGTCCTCCTTTCATGCAGAATCTTAAGGTCCTAGCTCATGTCCAAGGCACCAAAGCCAGCTAAAAAGTCAATAATCGATACCTAAAACTTGAATTGTACTACTTCTTACTGGCTATTACATCAACTTAGAAGCTTCATCTGTGTTCTACTATGGTGCTTTTAGTGTCTCCGCATACCGCAGCACGCGACACAGCTTTGCAGACGATAAGTACAACCGTTTCAGAGAGAAGAGCGGCCAATGTGACAATCTGGCTTTAAGTCGATTCGATAACAAATGACGAAAACGGACGTATTTCTCAGGTTTTTACTACATTTGAACACTTTTCACATTCCCCCATGCAACTCGGCTGCTAGTCCTCCTTTCATGCAGAATCTTAAGGTCCTAGCTCATGTCCAAGGCACCAAAGCCAGCAAAAAAGTCAATAATCGATACCTAAATCTTGAATTGGACTACCTCTTACTGGCTATTACATCAACTTAGAAGCTTCATCTGTGTTCTACTATGGTGCTTTTCCTGTGTCCGCCTACGGCAACACGCGACATACCCTTGAAGGCGATAAGTACAACCGTTTCAGAGAGAAGAGCGGCCAATGTGACGATCTGGCTTTAAGTCGATTCGATAACAAATGACGAAAACGGACGGATTTCTCAAGTTTTAACTACATATGAACACATTTCACATTCTCCCGTGCAACTCGGCTGCTAGTCCTCCTTTCATGCAGAATCTTAAGGTCCTAGCTCATGTCCAAGGCACCAAAGCCAGCTAAAAGTTCCATATTCAATACCTAAAACTTGGATTGTACTACTTCTTACTGGCTATTACATCAACTTAGAAGCTTGATCTGTGTTCTATTATGGTGCTTTTAGTGTCTCAGCATACCGCAGCACGCGACATAGCTTTGCACACGATAAGTACAACCGTTTCAGAGAGAAGAGCGGCCAATGTGTCGATCTGGCTTTAAGTCGATTCGATAACAAATGACGAAACCGGACGGATTTCTCAGGTTTTTACTACATATGAACACTTTTCACATTCTCCCGTGGAACTCGGCTGCTAGTCCTCCTTTCATGCAGAATCTTAAGGTCCTAGCTAATGTCCAAGGCACCAAAGCCAGCTAAAAAGTCAATAATCGATACCTAAAACTCGAATTGTACTACTTCTTACTGGATATTACATCAACTTAGAAGCTTCATCTGTGTTCTACTGTGGTGATTTTAGTGTCTCCGCATACTGCAGGACATGACATAGCTTTGCAGACGATAAGTACAACCGTTTCAGAGATAAGAGCGGCCAATTTGACGATCAGGCTTTAAGTCGATTCGATAACAAATGACGAAAACGGACGGATTTCTCAGGTTTTTACTTCTAATGAACACTTTTCACATTCTCCCATGCAACTCGCCTGCTAGTCCTCCTTTCATGCAGAGTCTTAAGGTCCTAGCTCATGTCCAAGGCACGAAAGCCAGCTAAAAAGTCAATAATCGATACCTAAAACATGAATTGTACTACTTCTTACTGGCTATTACATCAACTT
This sequence comes from Schistocerca gregaria, assembly GCF_023897955.1. NCBI lineage: Eukaryota > Metazoa > Arthropoda > Insecta > Orthoptera > Acrididae > Schistocerca > Schistocerca gregaria. The sequence goes on along the minus strand of NW_026061812.1, from coordinate 4,588,143 downwards.
AGAAGCTTCATCTGTGTTCTAGTATGGTGCTTTTAGTGTCTCTGCATACCGCAGCACGCGACATAGCTGTGCAGACGATAAGTACTAGCGTTTCAGAGAGAAGAGCGGCCAATGTGACGATCTGGGTTTAAGTCGATTCGATAACAAATGACGAAAACGGACGGATTTCTCAGGTTTTTACTACATATGAACACTTTTCACATTCTCCCGTGCAACTCGGCTGCTAGTCCTCCTTACATGCAGAATCGTAAGGTCCTAGCTCATGTCCAAGGCACCAAAGCCAGCTAAAAAGTCAATAATCGATACCTACAACTTGAATTGTACTACTTCTTACCTTCTATTACATCAACTTAGAAGCTTCATCTGTGTTCTACTATGGTGCTTCTCCTGTTTCCGCCTAAGGCAACACGCGTCATAGCTTTGCAAACGATAAGTACAACCGTTTCAGAGAGAAGAGCGGCCAATGTGACGATCTGGCTTTAAGTCGATTCGATAACAAATGACGAAAACGGATGGATTTCTCAGGTTTTTACTGCATATGAACACTTTTCACATTCTCCCGTGCAACTCGGCAGCTAGTCCTCCTTTATTGGAGAATCTTAAGGTCCTAGCTCATGTCCAAAGCACCAAAGCCAGCTAAAAAGTCAATAATCGATACCTAAAACGCGAATTGTACTACTTCATACTGCATATTACATCAACTTAGAAGCTTCATCTGTGTTCTACTGTGGTGATTTTAGTGTCTCCGCATGCCGCAGCATGTGACATAGCTTCGCAGACGATAAGTACAACCGTTTCAGAGAGAAGAGCGGCCAATGTGACGATCTGGCTTTAAGTCGGTTCGATAACAAGTGACGAAAACGGACGGATTTCTCAGGTTTTTACTACATATGAACACTTTTCACATTCTCCCGTGCAACTCGGCTGCTAGTCCTCCTTTCATGCAGAATCTTAAGGTCCTAGCTCATGTCCAAGGCACCAAAGACACCTAAAAAGGCAATAATCGATACCTAAAACTTGAATTGTACTACTTCTTACTGGCTATTACATCAACTTAGAAGCTTCATCTGTGTTCTACTATGGTTCGTTTAGTGTCTACGCATACCGCAGCACGCGACATAGCTTTGCAGACGATAAGTGCAACCGTTTCAGAGAGAAGAGCAGCCTATGTGACGATCTGGCTTTAAGTCGATTCGATAACAAATGACGAAAACGGACGGATTTCTCAGGTTTTTACTACATATGAACACTTTTCACATTCTCCCATGCAACTCGGCTGCTAGTCCTCCTTTAATGCAGAATCTTAAGGTCCTAGCTCATGTCCAAGGCAACAAAGCCAGCTAAAAAGTCAATAATCGATACCTAAAACTTGAATTGGGTTACTTATTACTGGCTATTACATCAACTTAGATGCTTCATCTGTGTTCTACTATGGTGATTTTAGTGTCTCCGCATACCGCAGCACGCGACATAGCTTTGCAGACGATAAGTGCAACCGTTTCAGAGAGAAGAGCAGCCAATGTGACGATCTGGCTTTAAGTCGATTCGATAACAAATGACGAAAACGGACGGATTTCTAAGGTTTTTACTACATTTGAACACTTTTCGCATTCTCCCGTGCATCTCGGCTGCTAGTCCTCCTTTCATGCAGAATGTTAAGGTCCTATCTCATGTCCAAGGCACCAAAGCCAGCTAAAAAGTCAATAATCGATACCTAAAACTTGAATTTTACTACTTCTTACTGGGTATTACATCAACTTAGAAGCTTAATGGGTGTTCTACTATGGTGCTTTTAGTGTCTCCGCATACCGCAGCACGCGACATAGCTTTGCAGATGATAAGTACAACCGTTTCAGAGAGAAGAGCGGCCAATGTGACGATCTGGCTTTAAGTCGATTCGATAACAAATGACGAAAACGGACGTATTTCTCAGGTTTTTACTACATTTGAACACTTTTCACATTCCCCCATGCAACTCGGCTGTTAGTCCTCCTTGCATGCAAAATCTTAAGGTCCTAGCTCATGTCCAAGGCACCAAAACCCAGCTAAAAAGTCAATAATCGATACCTAAATCTTGAATTGGACTACTTCTTACTGGCTATTACATCAACTTAGAAGCTTCATCTGTGTTCTACTATGGTGCTTTTCCTGTGTCCGCCTACGGCACCACGCGACATACCTTTGAAGGCGATAAGTACAACCGTTTCAGAGAGAAGAGCGGCCAATGTGACGATCTGGCTTTAAGTCGATTCGATAACAAATGACGAAAACGGACGGATTTCTCAAGTTTTAACTACATATGAACACTTTTCACATTCTCCCGTGCAACTCGGCTGCTAGTCCTCCTTTCATGCAGAATCTTAAGGTCCTAGCTCATGTCCAAGGCACCAAAGCCAACTAAAAGTTCCATATTCAATACCTAAAACTTGAATTGTACTACTTCTTACTGGCTATTACATCAACTTAGAAGCTTGATCTGTGTTCTATTATGGTGCTTTTAGTGTCTCAGCATACCGCAGCACGCGATATAGCTTTGCAGACGATAAGTACAACGGTTTCAGAGAGAAGAGCGGCCAATGTGTCGATCTGGCTTTAAGTCGATTCGATAACAAATGACGAAACCGGACGGATTTCTCAGGTTTTCACTACATATGAACACTTTTCACATTCTCCCGTGGAACTCGGCTGCTAGTCCTCCTTTCATGCAGAATCTTAAGGTCCTAGCTAATGTCCAAGGCACCAAAGCCAGCTAAAAAGTCAATAATCGATACCTAAAACTCGAATTGTACTACTTCTTACTGGATATTACATCAACTTAGAAGCTTCATCTGTGTTCTACTGTGGTGATTTTAGTGTATCCGCATACTGCAGCACGTGACATAGCTTTGCAGACGATAAGTACAACCGTTTCAGAGAAAAGAGCGGCCAATTTGACGATCTGGCTTTAAGTCGATTCGATAACAAATGACGAAAACGGACGGATTTCTCAGGTTTTTACTACATATGAACACTTTTCACATTCTCCCATGCAACTCGGCTGCTAGTCCTCCTTTCATGCAGAGTCTTAAGGTCCTAGCACATGTCCAAGGCACGAAAGCCAGCTAAAAAGTCAATAATCGATACCTAAAACATGAATTGTACTACTTCTTACTGGCTATTACATCAACTTAGAAGCTTCATCTGTGTTCTACTATGGTGCTTTTAGTGTCTCTGCATACCGCAGCACGCGACATAGCTGTGCAGACGATAAGTACTAGCGTTTCAGAGAGAAGAGCGGCCAATGTGACGATCTGGGTTTAAGTCGATTCGATAACAAATGACGAAAACGGACGGATTTCTCAGGTTTTTACTACATATGAACACTTTTCACATTCTCCCGTGCAACTCGGCCGCTAGTCCTCCTTTCATGCAGAATCGTAAGGTCCTAGCTCATGTCCCAGGCACCAAAACCCAGCTAAAAAGTCAATAATCGATACCTAAATCTTGAATTGGACTACTTCTTACTGGCTATTACATCAACTTAGTAGCTTCATCTGTGTTCTACTATGGTGCTTTTCCTGTTTCCGCCTACGGCAACACTCGACATACATTTGAAGGCGATAAGTACAACCGTTTCAGAGAGAAGAGCGGCCAATGTGACGATCTGGCTTTAAGTCGATTCGATAAAAAATGACGAAAACGGACGGATTTCTCAGGTTTTAACTACATATGAACACTTTTCACATTCTCCCGTGCAACTCGGCTGCTAGTCCTCCTTTCATGAAGAATCTTAAGGTCCTAGCTCATGTCCAAGGCACCAAAGCCAGCTAAAAGTTCCATATTCAATACCTAAAACTTGAATTGTACTACATCTTACTGGCAATTACATCAACTTAGAAGCTTCATCTGTGTTCTATTATGGTGCTTTTAGTGTCTCAGCATACCGCAGCACGCGACATAGCTTTGCAGACGATAAGTACAACCGTTTCAGAGAGAAGAGCGGCCAATGTGTCGATCTGGCTTTTAGTCGATTCGATAACAAATGACGAAAACTGACGGATATCTCAGGTTTTACTACATATGAACACGTTTCACATTCTCCCGTGCAACTCGGCTGCTAGTCCTCCTTTCATGCAGAATCTTAAGGTCCTAGCTCATGTCCAAGGCACCAAAGCCAGCTAAAAGGTCAATATTCAATACCTAAAACTTGAATTGGATTACTTCTTACTGGCTATTACATCAACTTAGATGCTTCATCTGTGTTCTACTATGGTGCTTTTAGTGTGTCCGCATACCGCAACACGCGACATAGCTTTGCAGACGATAAGTACAACCGTTTCAGAGAGAGAGCGGCCAATGTGACGATCTGGCTTTAAGTCGATTCGATAACAAATGACGAAAACGGACGGATTTCTCAGGTTTTTACTACATTTGAACACTTTTCACATTCCGCCATGCAACTCGGCTGCTAGTCCTCCTTTCATGCAGAATCTTAAGGTCCTAGCTCATGTCCAAGGCACCAAAGCCAGCTAAAAAGTCAATAATCGATACCTAAATCTTGAATTGGACTACTTCTTACTGGCTATTACATCAACTTAGAAGCTTCATCTGTGTTCTACTATGGTGCTTTTCCTGTTTCCGCCTACGGCAACACGCGACATACCTTTGAAGACGATAAGTACAACCGTTTCAGAGAGAAGAGCGGCCAATGTGACGATCTGGCTTTAAGTCGATTCGATAACAAATGACGAAAACGGACGGATTTCTCAAGTTTTAACTACATATGAACACTTTTCACATTCTCCCGTGCAACTCGGCTGCTAGTCCTCCTTTCATGCAGAATCTTAAGGTCCTAGCTCATGTCCAAGGCACCAAAGCCAGCTAAGAGTTCCATATTCAATACCTAAAACTTGAATTGTACTACTTCTTACTGGCTATTACATCAACTTAGAAGCTTCATCTGTGTTCTATTATGGTGCTTTTAGTGTCTCAGCTTACCGCAGCACGCGACATAGCTTTGCAGACGATAAGTACCACCGTTTCAGAGAGAAGAGCGGCCAATGTGTCGATCTGGCTTTAAGTCGATTCGATAACAAATGACGAAAACGGACGGATTTCTCAGGTTTTTACTACATATGAACACTTTTCACTTTCTCCCGTGGAACTCGGCTGCTAGTCCTCCTTTCATGCAGAATCTTAAGGTCCTAGCTCATGTCCAAGGCACCAAAGCAAGCTAAAAAGTCAATAATCGATTCCTAAACCTCGAATTGTACTACTTCTTACTGGATATTACATCAACTTAGAAACTTCATCTGTGTTCTACTATGGTGCTTTTAGTGTCTCCGCATACTGCAGCACGCGACATAGCTTTGCAGACGATAAGTACAACCGTTTCAGAGAGAAGAGCGGCCAATGTGACGATCTGCTTTAAGTCGATTCGATAACAAATGACGAAAACGGACGGATTTCTCATTTTTTTACTACATATGAACACTATTCACATTCTCCCATGCATCTCGGCTGCTAGTCCTCCTTTCATGCAGAATCATAAGGTCCTAGCTAATGTCCAAGGCATAAAAGCCAGCTAAAAAGTCAATAATCGATACCTAAAACTTGAATTGTACTACTTCTCACTGGCAATCACATCAACTTAGAAGCTTCATCTGTGTTCTACTATGGTGCTTATAGTGTCTCCGCATACTGCAGCACGCGACATAGCTTTGCAGACGATAAGTACAACCGTTTCAGAGAGAAGAGCGGCCAATGTGACGCACTGCTTTAAGTCGATTCGATAATATATTCCGAAAACGGACGGATTTCTCAGGTTTTTACTACATATGAACACTTTTCGCATCCTCCCGTGCCACTCGGCTGCTAGTCCTCCTTTCATGCAGAATCTTAAGTTCCTAGCTCATGTCCAAGGGACCAAAGCCAGCAAAAAATCAGTAATCGATACCTATAACTTGAATTGTACTACTTCGTACTGGCTATTACATCAACTTTGAAGCTTCATCTGTGTTCTACTATGGTGCTTTTAGTGTCTCCGCATACCGCAGCACGCGACATAGCTTTGCAGACGATAAGTACAACCGTTTCAGAGAGAAGAGCGGCCAATGTGACGCACTGCTTTAAGTCGATTCGATAATAAATTACGAAAACGGACGGATTTCTCAGGTTTTTACTACATATGAACACTTTTCTCATCCTCCCGTGCAACTCGGCTGCTAGTCCTCCTTTCATGCTGAATCTTAAGGTCCTAGCTCATGTCCAAGGCACCAAAGCCAGCTAAAAAGTCAATATTCGATACCTAAAACTTGAATTGTACTACTCCTTACTGGCTATTACATCAACTTAGATCCTTCATCTGTGTTCTACTATGGTGCTTTTAGTGTCTCCGCAAACCGCAGCACGCGACATAGCTTTGCAGACGATAAGTACAACCGTTTCAGAGAGAAGAGCGGCCAATGTGACGATCTGGCTTTAAGTCGATTCGATAACAAATGACGAAAACGGGCGGATTTCTCAGGTTTTTACTACATATGACCACTTTTCACATTCTCCCATGCAACTCGGCTGCTAGTCCTCCATTCATGCAGAATCATAAGGTCCTAGCTCATGTCCAAGGCAGAAAAGTCAGCTACAAAGTCAATAATCGATACCTAAAACGTGAATTGTACTACTTCTTACTGGCTATTACATCAACTTAGAAGCTTAATCTGTGTTCTACTATGGTGCTTTTAGTGTCTCCGCATACCGCAGCACGCGACATAGCTTTGCAGACGATAAGTACAACCGTTTCAGAGAGAAGAGCGGCCAATGTCACGCACTGCTTTAAGTCGATTCGATAATAAATTACGAAAACGGACGGATTTCTCAGGTTTTTACTACATATGAACACTTTTCGCATCCTCCCGTGCAACTCGGCTGCTAGTCCTCCTTTCATGCAGAATCTTAAGGTCCTAGCTCATGTCCAAGGCACCAAAGCCAGCTAAAAAGTCAATATTCGATATCTAAAACTTGAATTGTACTACTCCTTACTGGCTATTACATCAACTTAGATCCTTCATCTGTGTTCTACTATGGTGCTTTTAGTGTCTCCGCATACCGCAGCACGCGACATAGCTTTGCAGACGATAAGTACAACCGTTTCAGAGAGAAGAGCGGCCAATGTCACGCACTGCTTTAAGTCGATTCGATAATAAATTACGAAAACGGACGGATTTCTCAGGTTTTTACTACATATGAACACTTTTCGCATCCTCCCGTGCAACTCGGCTGCTAGTCCTCCTTTCATGCAGAATCTTAAGGTCCTAGCTCATGTCCAAGGCACCAAAGCCAGCTAAAAAGTCAATATTCGATACCTAAAACTTGAATTGTACTACTCCTTACTGGCTATTACATCAACTTAGATCCTTCATCTGTGTTCTACTATGGTGCTTTTAGTGTCTCCGCATACCGCAGCACGCGACATAGCTTTGCAGACGATAAGTACAACCGTTTCAGAGAGAAGAGCGGCCAATGTCACGCACTTCTTTAAGTCGATTCGATAATAAATTACGAAAACGGACGGATTTCTCAGGTTTTTACTACATATGAACTCTTTTCGCATCCTCCCGTGCAACTCGGCTGCTAGTCCTCCTTTCAAGCAGAATCGTAAGGTCCTAGCCCATGTCCAAGGCACCAAAGCCAGCTAAAAAGTCAATAATCGTTACCTAAAACTTGAATTGTACTACTTCTCACTGGCTATGACATCAACTTAGAAGCTTCATCTGTGTTCTACTACGGTGCTTTTAGTGTCTCCGCATACTGCAGCATGCGTCATAGCTTTGCAGACGATAAGTACAACCGTTTCAGAGAGAAGAGCGGCCAATGTGACGCACTGCTATAAGTCGATTCGATAATATATTCCAAAAACGGACGGATTTCTCAGGTTTTTACTACATATGAACACTTTTCGCATCCTCCCGTGCCACTCGGCTGCTAGTAATCCTTTCATGCACAATTATAGGGTCCTACCTCATGTCCAAGGCACCAAAGCCAGCTAAAAAGTCAATTTTCGATACCCTAAACTTGAATTGTACTACTCCTTACTGGCTATTACATCAACTTAGAAGCTTCATCTGTGTTCTACTATGGTGCTTTTAGTGACTCCGCATACCGCAGCACGCGACATAGCTTTGCAGACGATAAGTACAACCGTTTCAGAGAGAAGAGCGGGCAATATGGCGATCTGGCTTCAAGTTGATTCCATAACAACTGACGAAAAAGGTTGGATTTCTCAGGTTTTTACTACATATGAACACTTTTCACATTCTCCCGTGCAACTCGGCTGCTAGTCCTCTTTTCATGCAGAATCTTAAGGACATAGATCATGTCCAAGGCATCAAAGCCAGCAAAAAAGTCAATAATCGATACCTAAAACTTGAATTGTACTACTTCTTACTGGCTATTACATCAACTTTGAAGCTTCATCTGAGTTCTACTATGGTGCTTTTAGTGTCTCCGCATACCGCAGCACGCGGCATAGCTTTGCAGACGATAAGTACAACGGTTTCAGAGAGAAAAGCGGGCAATGTGACGATCTGGCTTCCAGTTATTCGATAACAAATGACTAAAACGGACGGATTTCTCAGGTTTTTACTACATATGAACACTTTCCACATTCTCCAATGCAACTCGGCTGCTAGTCCTCCTTTCATGCAGAATCTTAAGGACATAGCTCATGTCCAAGGCACCAAAGCCAGCTAAAAGTCAATAATCGATACCTAAATTGACTACATCTTACTAGCTATTACATCAACTTAGAAGCATCATCTGTGTTCCACTATGGTGATTTTAGTGTCTCCGCATACCGCAGCACGCGACATAGCTTTGCAGACGATACGTACAACCATTTCAGAGAGAAGAGAGGCCAATGTGACGATCTGGCTTTAAGTCGATTCCATAACAAATGACGAAAATGGACGGATTTCTCAGGTTTTTACTACATAAGAACACTTGTCACATAGTCCCGTGCAACGCGGCTGCTAATCCTCCTTTCATGCAGAATCTTAAGGTCCAAGCTCATGTCCAAGGCGCCAAAGCCAGCTAAAAAGTCAATATTCGATACCTAAAACTTGAATTGTACTACTCCTTACTAGCTATTACATCAACTTAGTAGCTTCATCTGTGTTCTACTATGGTGCTTTTAGTGTCTCCGCATACCGCAGCACGCGACATAGCTTTGCAGACGATAAGTACAACCGTTTCAGAGAGAAGAGCGGCCAATGTGACGCACTGCTTTAAGTCGATTCGATAATAAATTACGAAAACGGACGGATTTCTCAGGTTTTTACTACATATGAACACTTTTCGCATCCTCCCGTGCAACTCGGCTGCTAGTCCTCCTTTCATGCAGAATCTTAAGGTCCTAGCTCATGTCCAAGGCACCTAAGCCAGCTAAAAAGTCAATAATCGATACCTAAATCTTGAATTGTACTACTTCTTACTGGCTATTACATCAACTTTGAAGCTTCATCTGTATTCTACTATGGTGCTTTTAGTGTCTCCGCATACCGCAGCACGCGACATAGCTTAGCAGACGATAAGTACAACCGTTTCAGATAGAAGAGCGGCCAATGTGACAATCTGGCTTTAAGTCGATTCGATAACACATGACGAAAACGGTTGCATTTTTCAGGTTTTTACTACATATGAACACTTTTCACATTCTCCCAAGCAACTCGGCTGCTAGTCCTCCTTCCGTGCGGAATCATAAGGTCCTAGCTCATGTCCAAGGCAAAAAAGCCAGCTAAAACGTCAATAATCGATACTAAAACTTGAATTGTACTACTGCTTACTTGCTATTACATCAACTTAGAAGCTTAATCTGTGTTGTGCTATGGTGCTTTTAGTGTCTCCGCATACCGCAGCACGCGACATAGCTTTGCAGACGATAAGTACAACCGTTTCAGAGAGAAGAGGGGCCCATGTGACGATCTGGCTTTAAGTCGATTCGATAACAAATGACGAAAACGGATGGATTTCTCAGGTTTTTACTACATATGAACACTTTTTACATCCTCCCGTGCAACGCGGCTGCTAGTCCTCCTTTCATGCAGAATCTTTAGGTCCTAGCTCATGTCCAAGGCACCAAAGTCAGCTAAAAAGTTAATAATCGATACCTAAAACTTGAATTGTACTACGTCTCACTGGCTATCACATCAACTTAGAAGCTTCATCTGTGTTCTACTATGGTGCTTTTAGTGTCTCCGCATACTGCAGCACGCGACATAGCTTTGCAGACGATAAGTACAACCGTTTCAGAGAGAAGAGGGGCCCATGTGACGATCTGGCTTTAAGTCGATTCGATAACAAATGACGAAAACGGACGGATTTCTCAGGTTTTTACAACATATGAACACTTATTACATTCTCCCGTGCAACTCGGCTGCTAGTCCTCCTTTCATGCAGAATCTTAAGGTCCTAGGTCATGTCCAAGGCACCAAAGCCAGCTAAAAAGTCAATAATCGATACCTAAATCTTGAATTGTACTACTTCTTACTGGCTATTACATCAACTTTGAAGCTTCATCTGTGTTCTACTATGGTGCTTTTAGTGTCTCCGCATACCGCAGCACGCGACATAGCTTTTCAGACGATAAGTACAACCGTTTCAGAGAGAAGAGCGGCCAATGTGACGATCTGGCTTTAAGTCGATTCGATAACAAATGACGAAAACGGAAGGATTTCTCAGGTTTTTACTACATATGAACACTTTTCACATTCTCCCATGCAACTCGACTGCTAGTCCTCCTTTCATGCAGAGTCTTAAGGTCCTAGCTCATGTCCAAGGCACGAAAGCCAGCTAAAAAGTCAATAATCGGTACCTAAAACATGAATTGTACTACTTCTTACTGGCTATTACATCAACTTAGGAGCTTCATCTGTGTTCTACTATGGTGCTTTTAGTGTATCTGCATACCGCAGCACGCGACATAGCTGTGCAGACGATAAGTACTAGCGTTTCAGAGAGAAGAGCGGCCAATGTGACGATCTGTCTTTAAGTCGATTCGATAACAAATGACGAAAACGGACGGATTTCTAAGGTTTTTACTACATATGAACACTTTTCACATTCTCCCGTGCAACTCGGCTGCTAGTCCTCCTTTCATGCAGAATCGTATGGTCCTAGCTCATGTCCAAGGTACCAAAGCCAGTTAAAAAGTCAATAATCGATACCTACAACTTGAATTGTACTACTTCTTACCTTCTATTACATCAACTTAGAAGCTTCATCTGTGTTCTACTATGGTGCTTCTCCTGTTTCCGCCTAAGGCAACACGCGTCATAGCTTTGCAGACGATAAATACAACCGTTTCAGAGAGAAGAGCGGCCAATGTGACGATCTGGCTTTAAGTCGATTCGATAACAAATGACGAAAACGGACGGATTTCTCAGGTTTTTACTACATGTGAACACTTTTTACATTCTCCCGTGCAACTCGGCTGCTAGTCCTCGTTTCATGCAGAATCTTAAGGTCCTAGCTCATGTCCAAGGCACCAAAGCCAGCAAAAAAGTCAATAATCGATACCTAAATCTTGAATTGTACTACTTCTTACTGGCTATTACATCAACTTTGAAGCTTCATCTGTGTTCTACTATGGTGCTTTTAGTGTCTCCGCATACCGCAGCACGCGACATAGCTTTGCAGACGATAAGTACAACCGTTTCAAAGAGAAGAGCGGCCAATGTGACGATCTGGCTTTAAGTCGATTCGATAACAAATGACGAAAACGGACGGATTTCTCATTTTTTTCTACATATGAACACTATTCACATTCACCCATGCATCTCGGCTGCTAGTCCTCCTTTCATGCAGAGTCATAAGGTCCTAGCTCATGTCCAAGGCACCAAAGCCAGCAAAAAAGTCAATAATCAATACCTAAATCTTGAATTGTACTGCTTCTTACTGGCTATTACTTCAACTTTGAAGCTTCATCTGTGTTCTACTATGGTGCTTTTAGTGTCTCCGCATACCGCAGCACGCGACATAGCTTTGCAGACGATAAGTACAACCGTTTTAGAGAGAAGAGCGGCCAATGTGACGATCTGGCTTTAAGTCGATTCGATAACAAATGACGAAAACGGACGGATTTCTCAGGTTTTTACTACATATGAACACTTTTTACATTCTCCAATGCAACTCGGCTGCTAGTCCTCCTTTCATGCAGAATCTCAAGGACATAGTTCATGTCCAAGGCACCAAAGCCAGCTATAAAGTCAATAATCGATACCTAAATTGACTACATCTTACTAGCTATTACATCAACTTACAAGCTTCATCTGTGTTCTACTATGGTGCTTTTAGTGTCCCCGCATACCGCAGCACGCGACATAGCTTTGCAGACGATAAGTACATCCGTTTCAATGAGAAGAGGGGCCAATGTGACGATCTGGCTTTAAGTCGATTCGATAACAAGTGACGAAAACGGACGGATTTCTCAGGTTTATACTACATATGAACACTTTTTACATTCTCCCGTGCAACTCGGCTGCTAGTCCTCCTTTCATGCAGAATCGTAAGGTCCTAGCTCATGTCCAAGGCACCAAAGCCAGCAAAAAAGTCAATAATCGATACCTAAATCTTGAATTGTACTACTTCTTACTGGCTATTACATCAACTTTGAAGCTTCATCTGTGTTCTACTATGGTGCCTTTAGTGTCTCCGCATACCGCAGCACGCGACATAGCTTTGCAGACGATAAGTACGACCGTTTCAGAGAGAAGAGCGGCCAATGTGACAATCTGGCTTTAAGTCGATTCGATAACAAATGACGAAAAAGGATGGATTTCTCAGGTTTTTACTACATATGAACAATTTTCACATTCTTCCATGCAACTCGGCTGCTAGTCCTCCTTTCATGCAGAATCATAAGGACCTAGCTCATGTCAAAGGTACGAAAGCCATCAAAAAAGTCAATAATCGATTCCTAATACTTGAATTTTACTACTTCTTACTGGCTATTACATCAACTTAGAAGCTTAATCTGTGTTCCACTATGGTGATTTTAGTGTCTCCGCATACCGCTGCACGCGACATAGCTTTGCAGACGATAAGTACAACCGTTTCAGAGAGAAGAGCGACCAATGTGACGATCTGGCTTTAAGTCGATTCGATAATAAATTACGAAAACGGACGGATTTCTCAGGTTTTTACTACATATGAACACTTTTCACATTCTCCGTGCAACGCGGCTGCTAGTCCTCCTTTCATGCACAATCTTAAGGTCCTACCTCAAGTCCAAGGCACCAAAGCCAGCTAAAAAGTCAATAATCGATACCTAAAACTTGAATTGCACTACTTCTCACTGGCTATCACATCTACTTAGAAGCTTCATCTGTGTTCTACTATGGTGCTTTTAGTGTCTCCGCATACTGCAGCACGCGACATAGCTTTGCAGACGATAAGTACAACCGTTTCAGAGAGAAGAGGGGCCCATGTGACGATCTGGCTTTAAGTCGATTCGATAACAAATGACGAAAACGGACGGATTTCTCAGGTTTTTACTACATATGAACACTTTTTACATTCTCCCGTGCAACTCGGCTGCTAGTCCTCGTTTCATGCAGAATCTTAAGGTCCTAGCTCTTGTCCAAGGCACCAAAGCCAGCAAAAAAGTCAATAATCGATACCTAAATCTTGAATTGTACTACTTCTTACTGGCTATTACATCAACTTTGAAGCTTCATCTGTGTTCTACTATGGTGCTTTTAGTGTCTCCGCATACCGCAGCACGCGACATAGCTTTGCAGACTATAAGTACAATCGTTTCAGAGAGAAGAGCGGCCAATATGACGATCTGGCTTTAAGTCGATTCGATAACAAATGACGAAAACGGACGGATTTCTCATTTTTTTTCTACATATGAACACTATTCACATTCTCCCATGCATCTCGGCTGCTAGTCCTCCTTTCATGCAGAGTCATAAGGTCCTAGCTCATGTCCAAGGCACAAAAGCCAGCTAAAAAGTCAATAATCGATACCTAAAACTCCAATTGTACTACTTCTTACTGGCTATTACATCAACCTAGAAGCTTAATCTGTGTTCTACTATGGTGCTTTTAGTGTCTCCGCATACCGCAGCACACGACATAGATTTGCAGACGATAAGTACAACCGTTTCAGAGAGAAGAGCGGCCAATGTGACGCACTGCTTTAAGTCGATTCGATAATAAATTACGAAAACGGACGGATTTCTCAGGTTTCTACTACATATGAACACTTTTCGCATCCTCCGTGCAACTCGGCTGCTAGTCCTCCTTTCATGCAGAATCTTAAGGTCCTAGCTCATGTCCAAGGCACCAAAGCCAGCTAAAAAGTCAATATTCGATACCTAAAACTTGAATTGTACTACTCCTTACTGGCTATTACATGAACTTAGAAGCTTCATCTGTGTTCTACTATTGTGCTTTTAGTGTCTCCGCATACCGCAGCACGCGACATAGCTTTGCAGACGATAAGTACAACCGTTTCAGAGAGAAGAGGGGCTAATGTGCCGATCTTGCTATAAGCCGATTGGATAACAAATGATGAAAACGGACGGTTTTCTCAGGTTTTTACTACATATGAACACTTTTTACATTCCCCCGTGCAACTCGGCTGCTAACTCTCCTTTCATGCAGAATCGTAGGGTCCTAGCTCATGTTCAAGGCACCAAAGCCAGCAAAAAGGTCAATAATCGATACCTAAATCTTGAATTGTACTACTTCTTACTGGCTATTACATCAACTTTGAAGCTTCATCTATGTTCTACTATGGTGCTTTTAGTGTCTCCGCATACCGCAGCACGCGACATAGCTTTGCAGACGATAAGTACAACCGTTTCAGATATAAGAGCGGCCAATATGACGATCTGGCTTTAAGTCGATTCGATAAAAAATGACGGAAACGGACGGTTTTCTCAGGTTTTTACTACATATGAACACTTTTCGCATCCTCCCATGCAACTCGGCTGCTAGTCCTCCTTTCATGCAGAATCTTAAGGTCCTAGCTCATGTCCAAGGCACCAAAGCCAGCTAAAAAATCAATATTCGATACCTTAAACTTGAATTGTACTACTCCTTACTGGCTATTACATCAACTTAGAAGCTTCATCTGTGTTCTACTATGGTGCTTTTAGTGTCTCCGCATACTGCAGCACGCGACATAGCCTTGCAGACGATAAGTACAACCGTTTCAGAGAGAAGAGCGGCCAATGTGACGATCTGGCTTTAAGACGATTCGATAACAAATGACGAAAACGGACGGATTTCTCATTTTCTTACTGCATATGAACACTATTCACATTCTCCCATGCACCTCGGCTGCTAGTCCTCCTTTCAGGCAGAATCTTAAGGTCCTAGCTCATGTCCAAGGCACCAAAGCCAGCTAAAAAGTCAATATTCGATACCTAAAACTTGAATTGTACTACTCCTTACTGGCTATTACATCAACTTAGAAGCTTCATCTGTGTTCTACTATGGTGCTGTTAGTGTCTCCGCATACCGCAGAAGGCGACATAGCTTTGCAGACGATAAGTACAACCGTTTCAGAGAGAAGAGCGGGCAATGTGACGTTCTGGCTTCAAGTTGATTCGATAACAAATGACGAAAACGGACGGATTTCTCAGGTTTTTACTACATATGAACACTTTTCACATTCTCCCTTTCAACTCGGCTGCTAGTCCTCCTTTCATGCAGAATCTTAAGGACATAGCTTATGTCCAAGGCACCAAAGCCAGCTAAAAAGTCAATAATCGAAACCTAAAACTTGAATTGTACTACTTCTTACTGGCTATTACATCAACTTAGAAGCTTCATCTGTGTTCCACTATGGTGATTGTAGTGTCTCCGCATACCGCAGCACGCGACATAGCTTTGCAGACGATAAGTACAACCGTTTCAGAGAGAAGAGGGGCCAATGTGACGATCTGGCTATAAGTCGATTCGATAACAAATGACGAAAATGGACGGATTTCTCAGGTTTTTACTACATATGAACACTTTTCACATACTCCCATGCAACTCGGCTGCTAGTCCTCCTTTCATGCAGAGTCATAGGGACCTAGCTCATGCCAAAGGCACCAAAGCCAGCTAAAAAGTCAATAATCGATTCCTAAATCTTGAATTGTACTACTTCTTACTGGCTATTACATTAACTTAGAAGCTTCATCTGTGTTCCACTCTGGTGATTTTAGTGTCTCCGCATACCGCAGCACGCGACATAGCTTTGCAGACGATAAGTACAACCGTTTCAGAGAGAGGAGCGACCAATGTGACGATCTGGCTTTAAGTCGATTCGATAACAAATGACGAAAACGGACGGATTTCTCAGGTTTTTACTACATATGAACACTTTTCACATTCTCCGTGCAACGCGACTGCTAGTCCTCCATTCATGCAGAATCTTAAGGTCCTAGCTCATGTCCAAGGCAACATAGCCAGCAAAAAAGTCAATAATCGATACGTAAATCTTGAATTGTACTACATCTTACTGGCTATTACATCAACTTAGAAGCTTCATCTGTGTTCTACTATGGTGCTTTTAGTGTCTACGCATACCGCAGCACGCGACATAGCTTTGCACACGACAAGTACAACCGTTTCAGAGAGAAGAGCGGCCAATGTGACGATCTGGCTTTAAGTCGATTCCATAACAAATTACGAAAACGGACGGATTTCTCAGGTATTTACTACATATGAACACTTTTCACATTCTCCCATGCAACTCGGCTGCTAGTCCTCCTTTCATACAGAATCTTAAGATCCTAGCTCATGTCCAAGTCACCAAAGCCAGCTAAAAAGTCAATAATCGATACCTAAAACTTGAATTGTACTACATCTTACTGGCTATTACATCAACTTAGAAGCTTCGTCTGTGTTCTAGTATGGTGCTTTTAGTGTCTCTGCATACCGCAGCACGCGACATAGCTTTGCAGACGTTAAGTACAACCGTTTCAGAGAGAAGAGCGGCCAATGTGACGATCTGGCTTTAAGTCGATTCCATAACAAATGACTAAAACGGACGGATTTCTCAGGTTTTTACTACATATGAACACTTTTCACATTCTCCCATTCCATTCGGCTGTTAGTCCTCCTTTCGTGCAGAATCTTAAGGACATAGCTCATGTCCAAGGCACCAAAGCCAGCTAAAAATTCAATATTCGATACCTAAAACTTGAATTGTACTACTCCTTACTGGCTATTACATCAACTTAGAAGCTTCATCTGTGTTCTACTATTGTGCTTTTAGTGTCTCCGCATACCGCAGCACGCGACATAGCTTTGCAGACGATAAGTACAACCGTTTCAGAGAGAAGAGCGGCCAATGTGACGATCTGGCTTTAAGTCGATTCGATAACAAATTACGAAAATGGACGGATTTCTCAGGTTTTTACTACATATGAACACTTTTCACATACTCCCGTGCAACGCGGCTGCTAGTCCTCCTTTCATGCACAATCTTAAGGTCCCACCTCATGTCCAAGGCACCAAAGCCAGCTAAAAAGTCAGTAATCGATACCTAAAACTTTAATTGTACTACTTCTCACTGGCTATCACATCAACTTAGAAGCTTCATCTGTGTTCTACTACGGTGCTTTTAGTGTCTCCGCATACCGCAGCACGCGACATAGCTTTGCAGACGATAAGTACAACCGTTTCAGAGAGAAGAGCGGCCAATGTGACGATATGGCTTTAAGTCGATTCAATAACAAATGACGAAAACGGACGGATTTCTCAGGTTTTTACTACATATGAACACTTTTCACATTCTCCCATACAACTCGGCTGCTAGTCCTCCTTTCATGCAGAATCTTAAGGTCCTAGCTCATGTACAAGGCACCAAAGCCTGCTAAAAAGTCAATATTCGATACCTAAAACTTCAATAGTACTACTCCTTACTGGCTATTACATCAACTTAGAAGCTTCATCTGTGTTCTACTATGGTGATTTTAGTGACTCCGCATACCGCAGCACGCGACATAGCTTTCAGACGATAAGTACAACCGTTTCAGAGAGAAGAGCGGCCAATGTGACGATCTGGCTTTAAGTCGATTCGATAACAAATGACGGAAACGGACGGATTTCTCAGGTTTTTACTACATATGAACACTTTTCACATTCTCCCATGCTACTCGGCTGCTAGTCCTCCTTTCATGCAGAAACTTGAGGTCCTAGCTCATGTCCAAAGCACCAAAGCCAGCTAAAAAGTCAATAATCGATACCTAAAACTTGAATTGTACTACTTCTCACTGGCTATCACATCAACTTAGAAGCTTCATCTCTGTTCTACTATGGTGCTTTTAGTGTCTCCGCATACTGCAGCACGCGACATAGCTTTGCAGACGATAAGTACAACCGTTTCAGAGAGAAGAGCGGCCAATGTGACGATCTGGCTTTAAGGCGATTCGATAACAAATGAGGAAAACGGACGGATTTCTCATTTTTTTACTACATATGACCACTATTCACATTCTCCCATGCATCTCGGCTGCTAGTCCTCCTTTCATGCAAAATCATAAGGTCCTAGCTCATGTACAAGGCACCAAAGCCAGCTAAAAAGTCAATAATCGATACCTAAAACTTGAATTGTACTACTTCTTACTGGCTATTACATCAACTTAGAAGCTTAATCTGTGTTCTACTATGGTGCTTTTAGTGTCTCCGCATACCGCAGCACGCGACATAGCTTTGCAGACGATAAGTACAACCGTTTCAGAGAGAAGAGCGGCCAATGTGACGCACTGCTTTAAGTCGATTCGATAATAAATTACGAAAACGGACGGATTTCTCAGGTTTTTACAACATATGAACACTTTTCGCATCCTCCCGTGCAACTCGGCTGTTAGTCCTCCTTTCATGCAGAATCTTAAGGTCCTAGCCCATGTCCAATGCACCAAAGCCTGCTAAAAAGTCAAAATTCGATACCTAAAACTTGAATTGTACTACTCCTTACTGGCTATTACATCAACTTAGAAGCTTCATCTGTGTTCTACTATTGTGCTTTTAGTGTCTCCGCATACCGCAGCACGCGACATAGCTTTGCAGACGATAAGTACAACCGTTTCAGAGAGAAGAGCGGCCAATGTGACGATCTGGCTTTAAGTCGATTCGATAACAAATGACGAAAACGGATGGATTCCTCAGGTTTTTACTACATATGAACACTTTTCACATACTCCCATGCAACTCGGCTGCTAGTCCTCCTTTCATGCAGAATCATAAGGACCTAGCTCATGCCAAAGGCACCAAAGCCAGCAAAAAAGTCAATAATCGATACGTAAATCTTGAATTGTACTACTTCTTACTGGCTATTACATCAACTTAGAAGCTTCATCTGTGTTCTACTATGGTGCTTTTAGTGTCTACGCATACCGCAGCACGCGACATAGCTGTGCAGACGATAAGTACAACCGTTTCAGAGAGAACAGCGGCCAATGTGACGATCTGGCTTTAAGTCGATTCGATAACAAATGACGGAAACGGTCAGATTTCTCAGGTTTTTACTACGTATGAACACTTTTCACATTCTCCCATGCTACTCGGCTGCTAGTCCTCCTTTCATGCACAATCTTAAGGTCCCTCCTCATGTCCAAGGCACCAAAGCCAGCTAAAAAGTCAGTAATCGATACCTAAAACTTTAATTGTACTACTTCTCACTGGCTATCACATCAACTTAGAAGCTTCATCTGTGTTCTACTATGGTGCTTTTAGTGTCTCCGCATACTGCAGCACGCGACATAGCTTTGCAGACGATAAGTACAACCGTTTCAGAGAGAAGAGGGGCCAATGTGACGATCTGGCTTTAAGTCGATTCGATAACAAATATCGAAAACGGATGGATTTCTCAGGTTTTTACTACATATGAACATTTTTTACATTATCCCGTGCAACTCGGCTGCTAGTCCTCCTTTCATGCAGAATCGTAAGGTCCTAGCTCATGTCCAAGGCACCAAAGCCAGCAAAAAAGTCAATAATCGATACCTAAATCTTGAATTGTACTACTTCTTACTGGCTATTACATCAAGTTTGAAGCTTCATCTGTGTTCTACTACGGTGCTTTTAGTGTCTCCGCATACCGCAGCACGCGACATAGCTTTGCAGACGATAAGTACAACCGTTTCAGAGAGAAGAGCGGCCAATGTGACGATCTGGCTTTAAGTCGATTCAATAACAAATGACGAAAACGGACGGATTTCTCAGGTTTTTACTACATATGAACACTTTTCACATTCTCCCATTCAACTCGGCTGCTAGTCCTCCTTTCATGCAGAATCTTAAGGTCCTAGCTCATGTACAAGGCACCAAAGCCAGCTAAAAAGTCAATATTCGATACCTAAAACTTGAATAGTACTACTCCTTACTGGCTATTACATCAACTTAGAAGCTTCATCTGTGTTCTACTATTGTGCTTTTAGTGTCTCCGCATACCGCAGCACGCGACATAGCTTTGCAGACGATAAGTACAACCGTTTCAGAGAGAAGAGCGGCCAATGTGACGATCTGGCTTTAAGTCGATTCGATAACAAATGACGAAAACGGATGGATTTCTCAGGTTTTTACTACATATGAACACTTTTCACATACTCCCATGCAACTCGGCTGCTAGTCCTCCTTTCATGCAGAATCATAAGGACCTAGCTCATGCCAAAGGCACCAAAGCCAGCTAAAAAGTCAATAACGATACCTAAAACTTGAATTGTACTACTTCTTACTGGCTATTACATCAACTTGGAAGTTTCGTCTGTGTTCTACTATGGTGCTTTTAGTGTCTCCGCATACCGCAGCACGCGACATAGCTTTGCAGACGTTAAGTACAACCGTTTCAGAGAGAAGAGCGGCCAATGTGAAGATCTGGCTTAAAGTCTATTAGATAACAAATGACGAAAACGGACGGATTTCTCAGGTTTTTACTACATATGAATACTTGTCACATACTCCCATGCAACGCGGCTGCTAGTCCTCCTTTCATGCAGAATCTTAATGTCTTAGCTCATGTCCAAGGCACCAAAGATAGCTAAAAAGTCAATAATCCATAACCTAAAACTTGAATTGTACTACTTCTTACTGGCTATTACATCAACTTAGAAGCTTCAACTGTGTGTCCACTATGGTGCTTTTTGTGTCTCGGCATAACGCTGCACGCGACATAGCTTTGCCAACGATAAGTACAACCGTTTCAGAGAGAAGAGCGGCCAATGTGACGATCTGGCTTTAAGTCGATTCGGTAACAAATGACGAAAACGAACGAATTTCTCAGGTATTTACTACAGATGAACACTTTTCACATTCTCCCATGCAATTCGGCTGCTAGTCCTCCTTTCATGCAGAATCTAAAGGACCTATCTCATGTCCAAGGCACCAAAGCCAGCTAAAAAGTCAATAATCGATACCTAAACCTTGAATTGTACTACTTCTTACTGGCTATTACGTCAACTTAGAAGCTTCATCTGTGTTCCACTATGGTGATTTTAGTATCTCCGCATACCGCAGCATGCGACATAGCTTTGCAAACGATAAGTACAACCGCTTCAGAGAGAAGAGCGGCCAATGTGACGATCTGGCTTTAAGTCGATTCGATAACAAATGACGAAAATGGACGGATTTCTCAGGTTTTTACTACATATGAACACTTTTCACAAACTCCCGTGCAACGCGGCTGCTAGTCCTCCTTTCATGCAGAATCTTAAGGTCCTAGCTCATGTCCAAGGCACCAAAGCCAGCTAAAAAGTCAATAATCGATACGTAAATCTTGAATTGTACTACTTCTCACTGGCTATCACATCAACTTAGAAGCTTCATCTGTGTTCTACTATGGTGCTTTTTGTGTCTCCGCATACCGCAACACGCGACATAGCTTTCCAGACGATAAGTACAACCGTTTCAGAGAGAAGAGCGGCCAATGTGACGATCTGGCTTCAAGTTGATCCGATAACAAATGACGAAAACGGACGGATTTCTCAGGTTTTTACTACATATGAACACTTTTCACATTCTACCATTCAACTCGGCTGCTAGTCCTCCTTTCATGCAGAATCTTAAGGTCCTAGCTCATGTCCAAGGCACCAAAGCCAGCAAAAAAGTCAATAATCGATACGTTAATCTTGAATTGTACTACTTCTTACTGGCTATTACATCAACTTAGTAGCTTCATCTGTGTTCTACTATGGTGCTTTTAGTGTCTACGCATACCGCAGCACTCGACATAGCTTTGCAGACGATAAGTACAACCGTTTCAGAGAGAAGCGCGGCCAATGTGACGATCTGGCTTTACGTCGATTCCATAACAAATTACGAAAACGGACGGATTTCTCAGGTTTTTACTACATATGAACACTTTTCACATCCTCCCTTGCAACTCGGCTGCTAGTCCTCCTTTCATGCAGAATCGTAAGGTCCTAGCTCATGTCCAAGTCACCAAAGCCAGCTAAAAAGTCAATAATCGATACCTAAACCTTGAATTGTACTACTTCTTACTGGCTATTACATCAACTTAGAAGCTTCATCTGTGTTCTACTATGGTGCTTTTAGTGTCTCCGCATACCGCACCATGCGACATAGCTTTGCAGACGATAAATGTAACCGTTTCAGACAGAAGGGCGGCCAATGTGACGATCTGGCTTTAAGTCGATTCGATAACAAATGACGAAAAGTAACGGATTTCTCACGTTTTTACTACATATGAACACTTTTCACATTCTCCCGTGCAACTCGGCTGCTAGTCGTCCTTTCATGCAGAATCTTAAGGTCTTACCTCATGTCCAAGGCACCAAAGCCAGCTAAAAAGTCAATAATCGATAACTAAAACTTGAATTGTACTACTTCTTACTGTCTATTACATCAACTAGGAAGCTTCATCTGTGTTCCACTATGGTGCTTTTAGTGTCTCCGTATACCGCAGCACGCGACATAGCTTTGCAGACGATAAGTACAACCGTTTCAGAGAGATGATCGGCCAATGTGACGATCTGGCTTTAAGTCGATTCGATAACAAATGACGGAAACGGACGGATTTCTCAGGTTTTTACTACATATGAACACTTTTCACATTCTCCCATGCTACTCGGCTGCTAGTCCTCCTTTCATGCAGAAACTTGAGGTCCTAGCTCATGTCCAAGTCACCAAAGCCAGCTAAAAAGTCAATAATCGATACCTAAACCTTGAATTGTACTACTTCTTACTGGCTATTACATCAACTTAGAAGCTTCATCTGTGTTCTACTATGGTGCTTTTAGTGTCTCCGCATACCGCACCATGCGACATAGCTTTGCAGACGATAAATGTAACCGTTTCAGACAGAAGGGCGGCCAATGTGACGATCTGGCTTTAAGTCGATTCGATAACAAATGACGAAAAGTAACGGATTTCTCACGTTTTTACTACATATGAACACTTTTCACATTCTCCCGTGCAACTCGGCTGCTAGTCGTCCTTTCATGCAGAATCTTAAGGTCTTACCTCATGTCCAAGGCACCAAAGCCAGCTAAAAAGTCAATAATCGATACCTAAAACTTGAATTGTACTACTTCTCACTGGCTATCACATCAACTTAGAAGCTTCATCTCTGTTCTACTATGGTGCTTTTAGTGTCTCCGCATACTGCAGCACGCGACATAGCTTTGCAGACGATAAGTACAACCGTTTCAGAGAGAAGAGCGGCCAATGTGACGATCTGGCTTTAAGGCGATTCGATAACAAATGAGGAAAACGGACGGATTTCTCATTTTTTTACTACATATGACCACTATTCACATTCTCCCATGCATCTCGGCTGCTAGTCCTCCTTTCATGCAAAATCATAAGGTCCTAGCTCATGTACAAGGCACCAAAGCCAGCTAAAAAGTCAATAATCGATACCTAAAACTTGAATTGTACTACTTCTTACTGGCTATTACATCAACTTAGAAGCTTAATCTGTGTTCTACTATGGTGCTTTTAGTGTCTCCGCATACCGCAGCACGCGACATAGCTTTGCAGACGATAAGTACAACCGTTTCAGAGAGAAGAGCGGCCAATGTGACGCACTGCTTTAAGTCGATTCGATAATAAATTACGAAAACGGACGGATTTCTCAGGTTTTTACAACATATGAACACTTTTCGCATCCTCCCGTGCAACTCGGCTGTTAGTCCTCCTTTCATGCAGAATCTTAAGGTCCTAGCCCATGTCCAATGCACCAAAGCCTGCTAAAAAGTCAATATTCGATACCTAAAACTTGAATTGTACTACTCCTTACTGGCTATTACATCAACTTAGAAGCTTCATCTGTGTTCTACTATTGTGCTTTTAGTGTCTCCGCATACCGCAGCACGCGACATAGCTTTGCAGACGATAAGTACAACCGTTTCAGAGAGAAGAGCGGCCAATGTGACGATCTGGCTTTAAGTCGATTCGATAACAAATGACGAAAACGGATGGATTTCTCAGGTTTTTACTACATATGAACACTTTTCACATACTCCCATGCAACTCGGCTGCTAGTCCTCCTTTCATGCAGAATCATAAGGACCTAGCTCATGCCAAAGGCACCAAAGCCAGCAAAAAAGTCAATAATCGATACGTAAATCTTGAATTGTACTACTTCTTACTGGCTATTACATCAACTTAGAAGCTTCATCTGTGTTCTACTATGGTGCTTTTAGTGTCTACGCATACCGCAGCACGCGACATAGCTGTGCAGACGAAAAGTACAACCGTTTCAGAGACAAGAGCGGCCAATGTGACGATCTGGCTTTAAGTCGATTCCATAACAAATTACGAAAACGGACGGATTTCTCAGGTTTTTACTACATGTGAACACTTTTCACATTCTCCCATGCAACTCGGCTGCTAGTCCTCCTTTCATGCAGAGTCTTAAGGTCCTAGCTCATGTCCCAGTCACCAAAGCCAGCTAAAAAGTCAATAACGATACCTAAAACTTGAATTGTACTACTTCTTACTGGCTATTACATCAACTTAGAAGCTTCATCTGTGTGTCCACTATGGTGCTTTTTGTGTCTCGGCATAACGCTGCACGCGACATAGCTTTGCAAACGATAAGTACAACCGTTTCAGAGAGAAGAGCGGCCAATGTGACGATCTGGCTTTAAGTCGATTCGGTAACAAATGACGAAAACGAACGAATTTCTCAGGTATTTACTACATATGAACACTTTTCACATTCTCCAATGCAACTCGGCTGCTCGTCCTCCTTTCATGCAGAATCTTAAGGACCTATCTCATGTCTAAGGCACCAAAGCCAGCTAAAAAGTCAATAATCGATACCTAAACCTTGAATTGTACTACTTCTTACTGGCTATTACGTCAACTTAGAAGCTTCATCTGTGTTCCACTATGGTGATTTTAGTATCTCCGCATACCGCAGCATGCGACATAGCTTTGCAAACGATAAGTACAACCACTTCAGAGAGAAGAGCGGCCAATGTGACGATCTGGCTTCAAGTTGATTCGATAACAAGTGACGAAAACGGACAGATTTCTCAGGTTTTTACTACATATGAACACTTTTCACATACTCCCGTGCAACGCGGCTGCTTGTCCTCCTTTCATGCAGAATCTTAAGGTCCTAGCTCATGTCCAAGGCACCAAAGCCAGCTAAAAAGTCAATAATCGATACCTAAAACTTGAAGTGTACTACTTCTTACTGGCTATTACATCAACTTAGAAGCTTCATCTGTGTTCTACTATGGTGCTTTTAGTGTCTCCACATACCGCAGCACGCGACATAGCTTTGCAGACGATAAGTACAACCGTTTCAGATAGAAGAGCGGCCAATGTGACGATCTTGCTTCAAGTCGATTCGATAACAAATGACTAAAACGGACGGATTTCTCAGGTTTTTACTACATATGAACACTTTTCACATTGTCCCTTACAACTCGGCTGCTAGTCCTCCTTTCATGCAGAATCGTAAGGTCCTAGCTCATGTCCAAGGCACCAAAGCCAGCAAAAAAGTCAATAATCGATACGTAAATCTTGAATTGTACTACTTCTTACTGGCTATTACATCAACTTAGAAGCTTCATCTGTGTTCTACTATGGTGCTTTTAGTGTCTCAGCATACCGCACCATGCGACATAGCTTTGCAGACGATAAATGTAACCGTTTCAGACAGAAGGGCGGCCAATGTGACGATCTGGCTTTAAGTCGATTCGATAACAAATGACGAAAAGTAACGGATTTCTCACGTTTTTACTACATATGAACACTTTTCACATTCTCCCGTGCAACTCGGCTGCTAGTCGTCCTTTCATGCAGAATCTTAAGGTCTTACCTCATGTCCAAGGCACCAAAGCCAGCTAAAAAGTCAATAATCGATAACTAAAACTTGAATTGTACTACTTCTTACTGTCTATTACATCAACTAGGAAGCTTCATCTGTGTTCTACTATGGTGCTTTTAGTGTCTCCGTATACCGCAGCACGCGACATAGCTTTGCAGACGATAAGTACAACCGTTTCAGAGAGATGATCGGCCAATGTGACGATCTGGCTTTAAGTCGATTCGATAACAAATGACGAAAACGGACGGATTTCTCAGGTTTTTACTACGTGTGAACACTTTTCACATTCTCCCGTGCAACTCGGCTGCTAGTCCTCCTTTCATGCAGAATCTTAAGGTCCTAGCTCATGTCCAAGGCACCAAAGCCAGCTAAAAAGTCAATAATCGATACTTAAAACTTGAATTGTACTACTTCTTACTGGCTATTACATCAACGTAGATGCTTCATCTGTGATCCACTATTGTGCTTTTAGTGTCTCCGCATACCGCAGCATGCGACATAGCTTTGCAGACGATAAATGTAACCGTTTCAGACAGAAGAGCGGCCAATGTGACGATCTGGCTTTAAGTCCATTCGATAACAAATGACGAAAACGGACGGATTTCTCAGGTTTTTACTACGTATGAACACTTTTCACATTCTCCCGCGCATCGCGGCTACTAGTCCTCCTTTCATGCAAAATATTAAGTACCTAACTCATGTCCAAGGCACCAAAGAAGGGTAAATAGTCAATAATCGATACCTAAAACTTGAATTGTACTACTTCTTACTGGCTATTACATCAACGTAGATGCTTCATCTGTGATCCACTATGGTGCTTTTAGTGTCTCCGCATACCGCAGCACGCGACATAGCTTTGCAGACGATAAGTACAACCGTTTCAGAGAGAAGAGCGGCCAATGTGACGATCTTGCTTCAAGTCGATTCGATAACAAATGACGAAAACGGACGGATTTCTCAGGTTTTTACTACATATGAACACTTTTCACATTGTCCCATACAACTCGGCTGCTAGTCCTTCTTTCATGCAGAATCTTAAGGTCCTAGCTCATGTCCAAGGCACCAAAGCCAGCAAAAAAGTCAATAATCGATACGTTAATCTTGAATTGTACTACTTCTTACTGGCTATTACATCAACTTAGATGCTTCATCTGTGTTCTACTATGGTGCTTTTAGTGTCTCCGCATACCGCAGCACGCGACATAGCTTTTCAGACGATAAGTACAACCGTTTCAGAGATAAGCGCGGCCAATGTGACGATCTGGCTTTAAGTCGATTCCATAACAAATTAGGAAAACGGACGGATTTCTCAGGTTTTTACTACATATGAACACTTTTCACATTCTCCCATGCAACGCGGCTGCTAGTCCTCCTTTCATGCAAAATCTTAAGGTCCTAGCTCATGTCCAAGGCACCAAAGGTAGCGAAAAAGTCAATAATCGATACCTAAAACTTGAATTGTACTACTTCTTACTGGCTATTACATCAACTTAGAAGCTTCATCTGCGTTCTACTATGGTGCTTTTAGTGTCTCCAAATACCGCAGCACGCGACATAGCTTTGCAGACGATAAATGTAACCGTTTCAGAGAGAAGAGCGGCCAATGTGACGATCTGGCTTTAAGTCGATTCAATAATAAATTTCGAAAACGGACGGATTTCTCAGGTTTCTACTACGTATAAACACTTTTCACATTCTCCCGTGCAACGCGGCTGCTAGTCCTCCTTTAATGCAGAATCTTAAGGTCCTAGCTCATGTCCAAGGCACCAAAGCCAGCAAATAAGTCAATAATCGATACCTAAAACTTGAATTGTACTACTTCTTACTGGCTATTACATCAACTAGGAAGCTTCATCTGTGTTCTACTATGGTGCTTTTAGTGTCCCAGTATACCGCAGCACGCGACATAGCTTTGCAGACGATAAGTACAACCGTTTCAGAGAGAAGATCGGCCAATGTGACGATCTGGCTTTAAGTCGATTCGATAACAAATGTCGAAAATGGACGGGTTCCTCAGGTTTTTACTACGTGTGAACACTTTTCACATTCTCCCGTGCAACTCGGCTGCTAGTCCTCCTTTCATGCCGAATCTTAAGGTCCTAGCTCATGTCCAAGGCACCAAAGCCAGCTAAAAAGTCAATAATCGATACCTAAAACTTGAATTGTACTACTTCTTACTGGCTATTACATCAACGTAGATGCTTCATCTGTGATCCACTATTGTGCTTTTAGTATCTCCGCATACCGCAGCATGCGACATAGCTTTGCAGACGATAAATGTAACCGTTTCAGACAGAAGAGCGGCCAATGTGACGATCTGGCTTTAAGTCCATTCGATAACAAATGACGAAAACGGACGGATTTCTCAGGTTTTTACTACGTATGAACACTTTTCACATTCTCCCGCGCATCGCGGCTACTAGTCCTCCTTTCATGCAAAATCTTAAGTACCTAGCTCATGTCCAAGGCACCAAAGAAGGGTAGAAAGTCAATAATCGATACCTAAAACTTGAATTGTACTACTTCTTACTGGCTATTACATCAACGTAGATGCTTCATCTGTGATCCACTATGGTGCTTTTAGTGTCTCCGCATACCGCAGCATGCGACATAGCTTTGCAGACGATAAATGTAACCGTTTCAGACAGATGAGCGGCCAATGTGACGATCTGACTTTAAATCGATTCGATAACAATAGACGAAAACGGACGTATTTCTCAGGTTTTTACTACATATGAACACTTTTCACAGTCTCCATCGCATTGCGGCTGCTAGTCCTCCTTTCATGCAAAATCTTAAGTTCCTAGCTCATGTCCAAAGCACCAAAGAAGGGTAAAAAGTCAATAATCGATTCCTAAAATTTGAATTGTACTACTTCTTACTGGCTATTACATCAACTTAGAAGCTTCATCTGTGTTCTACTATGGTGCTTTTAGTGTCTCTGCATACCGCAGCATGCGACATAGCTTTGCAGACGATAAATGTAACCGTTTCAGACAGAAGAACGGCCAATGTGACGATCTGGCTTTAAGTCGATTCGATAACAAGTGACGAAAACGGACGGATTTCACAGGTTTTTACTACGTATGAACACTTTTCACATTCTCCGGCGCATCGCGGCTACTAGTCCTCCTTTCATGCAAAATCTTAAGTTCCTAGCCCATGTCCAAGGCACCAAAGAAGTGTTAAAAGTCAATAATCGAAACCTAAAACTTGAATTGTAATACTTCTCTCTGGCTATTACATCAACTTAGAAGCTTCATCAGTGTTCTACTATTGTGCCTTTAGTGTCTCCACATACCGCAGCACGCGACATAGCTTTGCAGACGATAAATGTAACCCTTTCAGACAGAAGGGCGGCCAATGTGACGATCTGGCTTTAAGTCGATTCGATAACAAATGACGAAAAGTAACGGATTTCTCAGGTTTTTACTACATATGAACACTTTTCACATTCTCCCTTTCAACTCGGCTGCTAGTCCTCCTTTCGTGCAAAATGATAAGGTCCTAGCACATGTCCAAGGCACCAAAGCCAGTTAAAAAGTCAATAATCGATAACTAAAACTTGAATTGTACTACATATTACTGGCTATTACATCAATTTAGAAGCTTCATCTGTGTTCTACAATGGTGCTTTTAGTGTCTCCGCATACCGCAGCACGCGACATAGCTTTGCAGACGATCAGTACAACCGTTTCAGAGAGAGGAGCGGCCAATGTGACGATCTGGCTTTAAGTCGATTTGATAACAAATGACGAAAACGGACGGATTTCTCAGGTTTTTACTACATATGAACACTTTTCACATACTGCCGTGCAATTCGGCTGCTAGTCCTCGTTTCATGCAGAATCTTAAGGTCCTAGCTCATGTCCAAGGCACCAAAGCCAGCTAAAAAGTCAATAATCGATAACAAAAACTTGAATTGTACTACTTCATACTAGCTATTACATCAACTTAGAAGCATCATCTGCGTTCTACTATGGTGCTTTTAGTGTCTCTACATACCGCAGCACGCGACATAGCTTTGCAGACGATAAATGTAACCGTTTCAGAGAGAAAAGTGGCCAATGTGACGATCTGGATTTAAGTCGATTCGATAACAAATGACGAAAACGGACGGATTTCTCAGGTTTTTACTACAGATGAACACTTTTCACATTCTCCCATGCTACTCGGCTGCTAGTCCTCCTTACATGCAGAGTCTTAAGGTCCTAGCTCATGTCCAAGGCACCAAAGCCAGCTAAAAAGTCATCAATCGATACCTAAAACTTGAATTGTACTACTTCTTACCTGCTATTACACCAACTTAGAAGCTTCATCTGTGTTCTAATATGGTGCTTTTAGTGTCTCCGCATACCGCAGCACGCGACATAGCTTTGCAGACAATAAGTACATCCGTTTCAGAGAGAAGAGCGGCCGATGTGACGATCTGGCTTTAACTCGGTTCAATAACAAATGACGAATACGGACGGATTTCTCAGGTTTTTACTACATATGAACACTTTTCACAGTCTAACGCGCATCACGGCTGCTAGTCCTAGTTTAATCCAAAATCATAAGGTCCTAGCTCATGTCCAAGGCACCAAAGAAGGGTAAAAAGTCAATAATCGATTCCTAAAATTTGAATTGTACTACTTCTTACTGGCTATTACATCAACTTAGAAGCTTCATCTGTGTTCTACTATGGTGCTTCTAGTGTCTCTGCATACCGCAGCACGCGACATAGCTCTGCAGACGATAAATGTAACCGTTCCAGACAGAACTGCGGCCAATGTGACCTGGCATTATGTCGATTCGATAACAAATGACGAAAACGTTCGGATTTTGTCAGGTTTTTACTACATATGAACACTTTTCACATTCTCCCGTGCAACTCGGCTGCCAGTCCTCCTTTCATGCAGAATCTTAAGGTCCTAGCTCATGTCCAAGGCACCAATGCCAGCTAAAACGTCAATAATCGATACCTAAAACTTGAATTGTACTACTTCTTACTGGCTATTACATCAACTTTGATGATTCATCTGTATTCTACTATGGTGCTTTTAGTGTTTACGCAGCACGCGACATAGCTTTGCACACGATAAGTACAACCGTTTCAGAGAGAAGAGCGGCCAATGTGACGATCTGGCTTTAAGTCGATTTGATAACAAATGACGAAAACGGACGGATTTCTCAGTTTTTTATTACAAATGAACACTTTTCACATTCTCCCGCGCATCGCGGCTGCTAGTCCTACTTTCATGCAAAATCTTAAGTTCCTAGCTCATGTCCAAGGCACCAAAGAAGGGTACAAATTCAATAATCGATACCTAAAACTTGAATTGTACTACTTCTTACTGGATATTACAACAACTTACAAGCTTCATCTGTGTTCTACTAAAGGGACGGATTTCTCAGGTTTTTACTACAAATGAACACTTTTCACATTCTCCCGTGCAACTCGGCTGCTAGTCCTACTTTCATGCAAAATGTTAAGGTCCTAGCTCATGTCCAATTCACCAAAGCTAGTTAAAAAGTCATTAATCGATAACTAAAACTTGAATTCTACTACATCTTACTGGCTATTACATCAACTTAGAAGCTTCATCTGTGTTCTACTATGGTGCTTTTAGTGTCTCCGCATACCGCAGCACGCGACGTAGCATTGCAGACGATAAGTACAACCGTTTCAGGGAGAAGAGCGGCCAATGTGACGATCTGGCTTTAAGTCGATTCGATAACAAATGACGAATACGGACGGATTTCTCAGCTTTATACCACATATGAACACTTTTCACATCCTCCGTGCAACGCGGCTGCTAGTCATCATTTCATGCAAAATCTTAAGTTCCTAGCTGATGTCCAAGTTACCAAAGAAGGGTAAAAAGTCAATAATCGATAACAAAAACTTGAATTGTACTACTTCATACTAGCTATTACATCTACTTAGAAGCTTCATCTGTGTTCTACTATGGTGCTTTTAGTGTCTCTGCATACCGCAGCACGCGACATAGCTTTGCAGACGATAAATGTAACCGTTTCAGACAGAAATGCGTCCAATGTGACGATCTGGCTTTAAGTCTATTCGACAACAAATGACGAAAACGGACGGATTTCTCAGGTTTTTACTACGTATGAACACTTTTCACTTTCTCCCGTGCAACTCGGCTGCTAGTCCTCCTTTCATGCAGAATCTTAAGGTCCTGGCTCATGTCCAAGGTACCAAAGAAGGGTAAAAAGTCAATAATCGATAACAAAAACATGAATTGTACTACTTCATACTAGCTATTACATCAACTTAGAAGCTTCATCTGTGTTCTACTATGGTGCTTTTAGTGTCTCCACATACCGCAGCACGCGACATAGCTTTGCACCGATAAGTACAACCGTTTCAGAGAGAAGAGCGGCCTATGTGACGATCTGGCCTTAAGTCGATTCTATAACAAATGACGAAAACGGACGGATTTCTCAGGTTTTTACTACAAATGAACACTTTTCACATTCTCCCGTGCTACTCGGCTGCTAGTCCTCCTTTCATGCAAAATGTTACGGTCCTAGCTCATGTCCACGGCACCAGAGGCAGTTAAAAAGTCATTAATCGATAACTAAAACTTGAATTGTACTATTTCTTACTGGCTATTACACCAACTTAGAAGCTTCATCTGTGTTCTAATATGGTGCTTTTAGTGTCTCCGCATACCGCAGCACGCGACATAGCTTTGCAGACAATAAGTACATCCGTTTCAGAGAGAAGAGCGGCCGATGTGACGATCTGGCTTTAACTCGGTTCAATAACAAATGACGAATACGGACGGATTTCTCAGGTTTTTACTACATATGAACACTTTTCACAGTCTAACGCGCATCGCGGCTGCTAGTCCTAGTTTAATCCAAAATCATAAGGTCCTAGCTCATGTCCAAGGCACCAAAGAAGGGTAAAAAGTCAATAATCGATTCCTAAAATTTGAATTGTACTACTTCTTACTGGCTATTACATCAACTTAGAAGCTTCATCTGTGTTCTACTATGGTGCTTTTAGTGTCTCTGCATACCGCAGCACGCGACATAGCTCTGCAGACGATAAATGTAACCGTTCCAGACAGAACTGCGGCCAATGTGACCTGGCATTAGGTCGATTCGATAACAAATGACGAAAACGTTCGGATTTTGTCAGGTTTTTACTACATATGAACACTTTTCACATTCTCCCGTGCAACTCGGCTGCCAGTCCTCCTTTCATGCAGAATCTTAAGGTCCTTGCTCATGTCCAAGGCACCAATGCCAGCTAAAACGTCAATAATCGATACCTAAAACTTGAATTGTACTACTTCTTACTGGCTATTACATCAACTTTGATGCTTCATCTGTATTCTACTATGGTGCTTTTAGTGTTTACGCAGCACGCGACATAGCTTTGCACACGATAAGTACAACCGTTTCAGAGAGAAGAGCGGCCAATGTGACGATCTGGCTTTAAGTCGATTTGATAACAAATGACGAAAACGGACGGATTTCTCAGTTTTTTATTACAAATGAACACTTTTCACATTCTCCCGCGCATCGCGGCTGCTAGTCCTACTTTCATGCAAAATCTTAAGTTCCTAGCTCATGTCCAAGGCACCAAAGAAGGGTACAAATTCAATAATCGATACCTAAAACTTGAATTGTACTACTTCTTACTGGATATTACAACAACTTACAAGCTTCATCTGTGTTCTACTAAAGGGACGGATTTCTCAGGTTTTTACTACAAATGAACACTTTTCACATTCTCCCGTGCAACTCGGCTGCTAGTCCTACTTTCATGCAAAATGTTAAGGTCCTAGCTCATGTCCAATTCACCAAAGCTAGTTAAAAAGTCATTAATCGATAACTAAAACTTGAATTCTACTACATCTTACTGGCTATTACATCAACTTAGAAGCTTCATCTGTGTTCTACTATGGTGCTTTTAGTGTCTCCGCATACCGCAGCACGCGACGTAGCATTGCAGACGATAAGTACAACCGTTTCAGGGAGAAGAGCGGCCAATGTGACGATCTGGCTTTAAGTCGATTCGATAACAAATGACGAATACGGACGGATTTCTCAGCTTTATACCACATATGAACACTTTTCACATCCTCCGTGCAACGCGGCTGCTAGTCATCATTTCATGCAAAATCTTAAGTTCCTAGCTGATGTCCAAGTTACCAAAGAAGGGTAAAAAGTCAATAATCGATAACAAAAACTTGAATTGTACTACTTCATACTAGCTATTACATCTACTTAGAAGCTTCATCTGTGTTCTACTATGGTGCTTTTAGTGTCTCTGCATACCGCAGCACGCGACATAGCTTTGCAGACGATAAATGTAACCGTTTCAGACAGAACTGCGTCCAATGTGACGATCTGGCTTTAAGTCTATTCGACAACAAATGACGAAAACGGACGGATTTCTCAGGTTTTTACTACGTATGAACACTTTTCACTTTCTCCCGTGCAACTCGGCTGCTAGTCCTCCTTTCATGCAGAATCTTAAGGTCCTGGCTCATGTCCAAGGTACCAAAGAAGGGTAAAAAGTCAATAATCGATAACAAAAACATGAATTGTACTACTTCATACTAGCTATTACATCAACTTAGAAGCTTCATCTGTGTTCTACTATGGTGCTTTTAGTGTCTCCACATACCGCAGCACGCGACATAGCTTTGCACCGATAAGTACAACCGTTTCAGAGAGAAGAGCGGCCTATGTGACGATCTGGCCTTAAGTCGATTCTATAACAAATAACGAAAACGGACGGATTTCTCAGGTTTTTACTACAAATGAACACTTTTCACATTCTCCCGTGCTACTCGGCTGCTAGTCCTCCTTTCATGGAAAATGTTACGGTCCTAGCTCATGTCGAAGGCACCGAGGGCAGTTAAAAAGTCAATAATCGATAACTAAAACTTGAATTGTACTACTTCTTACTGGCTATTACATCAACTTAGAAGCTTCATCTGTGTTCTACTATGGTGCTTTTAGTGTCTCCGCATACCGCAGCACGCGACATAGCTTTGCAGGCGAAAAATGTAACCGTTTCAGACAGAAGATCGGCCAATGTGACGATCTGGCTTTAAGTCGATTCGATAACAAATGACGAAAACGGACGGATTTCTTAGGCTTTTACTACATATGAACACTTTTCACATTCTCCCGGGCATCGCATCTGCTAGTCCTACTTTCATGCAAAATCTTAAGTTCCTAGGTCATGTCCAAGGCACCAAAGAAGGGTAAAAAGTCAATAATCGATACCAAAAACTTGAATTGTAATACTTCTTACTGGCTATTACATCAACTTAGAAGCTTCATCTGTGTTCTACTATTGTGCTTTTAGTGTCTCTGCATACCGCATTACGCGACTTAGCTTTGCAGACGATAAGTACAACCCTTTCAGACAGAAGAGCAGCCAATGTGACGATCTGGCTTTAAGTCGATTCGATAACAAATGACGAATACGGACGGATTTCTCAGCTTTATATAACATATGAACACTTTTCAGATTCTCCCGTGCAACGCGGCTGCTAATCATCCTTTCATGCAAAATCTTAAGTTCCTAGCTCATGTCCAAGGTACCAAAGAAGGGTAAAAAGTCAATAATCGATAACAAAAACTTGAATTGTACTACTTCATACTGGCTATTACATCAACTTAGAAGCTTCATCTGTGTTCTACTATGGTGCTTTTAGTGCCTCTACATACCGCAGCACGCGACATAGCTTTGCAGACGATAAATGTAACCGTTTCAGAGAGAAAAGTGGCCAATGTGACGATCTGGATTTAAGTCGATTCGATAACAAATGACGAAAACGGACGGATTTCTCAGGTTTTTACTACAAATGAACACTTTTCACATTCTCCCATGCTACTCGGCTGCTAGTCCTCCTTTCATGCAAAATGTTACGGTCCTAGCTCATGTCCACGGCACCAGAGGCAGTTAAAAAGTCATTAATCGATAACTAAAACTTGAATTGTACTACTTCTTACTGGCTATTACACCAACTTAGAAGCTTCATCTGTGTTCTAATATGGTGCTTTTAGTGTCTCCGCATACCGCAGCACGCGACATAGCTTTGCAGACAATAAGTACATCCGTTTCAGAGAGAAGAGCGGCCGATGTGACGATCTGGCTTTAAGTCGGTTCAATAACAAATGACGAATACGGACGGATTTCTCAGGTTTTTACTACATATGAACACTTTTCACAGTCTAACGCGCATCGCGGCTGCTAGTCCTAGTTTAATCCAAAATCATAAGGTCCTAGCTCATGTCCAAGGCACCAAAGAAGGGTAAAAAGTCAATAATCGATTCCTAAAATTTGAATTGTACTACTTCTTACTGGCTATTACATCAACTTAGAAGCTTCATCTGTGTTCTACTATGGTGCTTTTAGTGTCTCTGCATACCGCAGCACGCGACATATCTCTGCAGACGATAAATGTAACCGTTCCAGACAGAACTGCGGCCAATGTGACGACCTGGCATTAGGTCGATTCGATAACAAATCACGAAAACGTTCGGATTTTGTCAGGTTTTTACTACATATGAACACTTTTCACATTCTCCCGTGCAACTCGGCTGCTAGTCCTCCTTTCATGCAGAATCTTAAGGTCCTAGCTCATGTCCAAGGCACCAATGCCAGCTAAAACGTCAATAATCGATACCTAAAACTTGAATTGTACTACTTCTTACTGGCTATTACATCAACTTTGATGCTTCATCTGTATTCTACTATGGTGCTTTTAGTGTTTACGCAGCACGCGACATAGCTTTGCACACGATAAGTACAACCGTTTCAGAGAGAAGAGCGGCCAATGTGACGATCTGGCTTTAAGTCGATTTGATAACAAATGACGAAAACGGACGGATTTCTCAGTTTTTTATTACAAATGAACACTTTTCACATTCTCCCGCGCATCGCGGCTGCTAGTCCTACTTTCATGCAAAATCTTAAGTTCCTAGCTCATGTCCAAGGCACCAAAGAAGGGTACAAATTCAATAATCGATACCTAAAACTTGAATTGTACTACTTCTTACTGGCTATTACAACAACTTACAAGCTTCATCTGTGTTCTACTAAAGGGACGGATTTCTCAGGTTTTTACTACAAATGAACACTTTTCACATTCTCCCGTGCAACTCGGCTGCTAGTCCTACTTTCACGCAAAATGTTAAGGTCCTAGCTCATGTCCAATTCACCAAAGCTAGTTAAAAAGTCATTAATCGATAACTAAAACTTGAATTGGATTACTTCTTACTGGCTATTACATCAACTTAGAAGCTTCATCTGTGTTCTACTATGGTGCTTTTAGTGTCTCCGCATACCGCAGCACGCGACGTAGCATTGCAGACGATAAGTACAACCGTTTCAGGGAGAAGAGCGGCCAATGTGACGATCTGGCTTTAAGTCGATTCGATAACAAATGACGAATACGGACGGATTTCTCAGCTTTATACCACATATGAACACTTTTCACATCCTCCGTGCAACGCGGCTGCTAGTCATCATTTCATGCAAAATCTTAAGTTCCTAGCTGATGTCCAAGTTACCAAAGAAGGGTAAAAAGTCAATAATCGATAACAAAAACTTGAATTGTACTACTTCATACTAGCTATTACATCTACTTAGAAGCTTCATCTGTGTTCTACTATGGTGCTTTTAGTGTCTCTGCATACCGCAGCACGCGACATAGCTTTGCAGACGATAAATGTAACCGTTTCAGACAGAACTGCGTCCAATGTGACGATCTGGCTTTAAGTCTATTCGACAACAAATGACGAAAACGGACGGATTTCTCAGGTTTTTACTACGTATGAACACTTTTCACTTTCTCCCGTGCAACTCGGCTGCTAGTCCTCCTTTCATGCAGAATCTTAAGGTCCTGGCTCATGTCCAAGGTACCAAAGAAGGGTAAAAAGTCAATAATCGATAACAAAAACATGAATTGTACTACTTCATACTAGCTATTACATCAACTTAGAAGCTTCATCTGTGTTCTACTATGGTGCTTTTAGTGTCTCTGCATACCGCAGCACGCGACATAGCTTTGCAGACGATAAATGTAACCGTTTCAGACAGAACTGCGGCCAATGTGACGATCTGGCTTTAAGTCGATTCGATAACAAATGACGAAAACGGACGGATTTCTCAGATTTTTACTTCATATGAACACTTTTCACATCCTCCAGTGCAACGCTACTGCTAGTCCTCCTTTCATACAAAATCTTAAGTTCCTAGCTCCTGTTCAAAGCACCAAAGAAGGGTAAAAATTTAATAATCGATACCTAAAACTTGAATTGTACTACTTCTTACTGGCTTTTTACATCAACTTAGGAGCTTCATCTGTGTTCTACTATGGTGCTTTTAGTGTCTCCACATACCGCAGCACGCGACATAGCTTTGCACCGATAAGTACAACCGTTTCAGAGAGAAGAGCGGCCTATGTGACGATCTGGCCTTAAGTCGATTCTATAACAAATGACGAAAACGGACGGATTTCTCAGGTTTTTACTACAAATGAACACTTTTCACATTCTCCCGTGCTACTCGGCTGCTAGTCCTCCTTTCATGGAAAATGTTACGGTCCTAGCTCATGTCGAAGGCACCGAAGGCAGTTAAAAAGTCAATAATCGATAACTAAAACTTGAATTGTACTACTTCTTACTGGCTATTACATCAACTTAGAAGCTTCATCTGTGTTCTACTATGGTGCTTTTAGTGTCTCCGCATACAGCAGCACGCGACATAGCTTTGCAGGCGAAAAATGTAACCGTTTCAGACAGAAGAGCGGCCAATGTGACGATCTTGCTTTAAGTCGATTCGATAACAAATGACGAAAACGGACGGATTTCTCAGGTTTTTACTACATATGAACACTTTTCACATTCTCCCGTGCAACGCGGCTGCTAGTCCTCCTTTAATGCAAAATCTTAAGTTCCTAGCTCATGTCTAGGCACCAAAGAAGGGTAAAAAGTCAATAATCGATACCTAAAACTTGAATTGTACTAATTCGTACTGGCTATTACATCAACTTAGAAGCTTCATCTGTGTTCTACTATGGTGCTTTTAGTGTCTACGCATACCGCAGCACGCGACATAGCTTTGCAGACGATAAGTAGAACCCTTTCAGAGAGAAGCGCGGCCAATGTGACGATCTGGCTTTAAGTCGATTCGATAACAAATGACGAAAACGGACGGATTTCTTAGGCTTTTACTACATATGAACACTTTTCACATTCTCCCGGGCATCGCATCTGCTAGTCCTACTTTCATGCAAAATCTTAAGGTCCTAGGTCATGTCCAAGGCACCAAAGACGGGTAAAAAGTCAATAATCGATACCAAAAACTTGAATTGTAATACTTCTTACTGGCTATTACATCAACGTAGAAGCTTCATCTGTGTTCTACTATTGTGCTTTTAGTGTCTCTGCATACCGCATTACGCGACTTAGCTTTGCAGACGATAAGTACAACCCTTTCAGACAGAAGAGCAGCCAATGTGACGATCTGGCTTTAAGTCGATTCGATAACAAATGACGAATACGGACGGATTTCTCAGCTTTATATAACATATGAACACTTTTCACATTCTCCCGTGCAACGCGGCTGCTAATCATCCTTTCATGCAAAATCTTAAGTTCCTAGCTCATGTCCAAGGTACCAAAGAAGGGTAAAAAGTCAATAATCGATAACAAAAACTTGAATTGTACTACTTCATACTGGCTATTACATCAACTTAGAAGCTTCATCTGTGTTCTACTATGGTGCTTTTAGTGCCTCTACATACCGCAGCACGCGACATAGCTTTGCAGACGATAAATGTAACCTTTTCAGACAGAACTGCGGCCAATGTGACGATCTGGCTTTAAGTCTATTCGATAACAAACGACGAAAACGGACGGATTTCTCAGGTTTTTAATACGTATAAACACTTTTCACTTTCTTCCGTGCAACTTGGCTGCTAGTCCTACTTTCATGTAGAATCTTAAGGTCCTAGCTCATGTCCAAGATACCAAAGAAGGGTAAAAAGTCAATAATCGATAACAAAAACTTGAATTGTACTACTTCATACTAGCTATTACATCAACTTAGAAGCATCATCTGCGTTCTACTATGGTGCTTTTAGTGTCTCCGCATACCGCAGCACGTGACATAGCTTTTTAGTCGATAAGTACAGCCGTTTCAGAGAGAAGAGCGGCCAATGTGACGATCTGGCTTTAAGTCGATTCGATAACAAATGACGAAAACGGACGGATTTCTTAGGCTTTTACTACATATGAACACTTTTCACATTCTCCCGGGCATCGCATCTGCTAGTCCTACTTTCATGCAAAATCTTAAGGTCCTAGGTCATGTCCAAGGCACCAAAGACGGGTAAAAAGTCAATAATCGATACCAAAAACTTGAATTGTAATACTTCTTACTGGCTATTACATCAACGTAGAAGCTTCATCTGTGTTCTACTATTGTGCTTTTAGTGTCTCTGCATACCGCATTACGCGACTTAGCTTTGCAGACGATAAGTACAACCCTTTCAGACAGAAGAGCAGCCAATGTGACGATCTGGCTTTAAGTCGATTCGATAACAAATGACGAATACGGACGGATTTCTCAGCTTTATATAACATATGAACACTTTTCACATTCTCCCGTGCAACGCGGCTGCTAATCATCCTTTCATGCAAAATCTTAAGTTCCTAGCTCATGTCCAAGGTACCAAAGAAGGGTAAAAAGTCAATAATCGATAACAAAAACTTGAATTGTACTACTTCATACTGGCTATTACATCAACTTAGAAGCTTCATCTGTGTTCTACTATGGTGCTTTTAGTGCCTCTACATACCGCAGCACGCGACATAGCTTTGCAGACGATAAATGTAACCTTTTCAGACAGAACTGCGGCCAATGTGACGATCTGGCTTTAAGTCTATTCGATAACAAACGACGAAAACGGACGGATTTCTCAGGTTTTTAATACGTATAAACACTTTTCACTTTCTTCCGTGCAACTTGGCTGCTAGTCCTCCTTTCATGTAGAATCTTAAGGTCCTAGCTCATGTCCAAGATACCAAAGAAGGGTAAAAAGTCAATAATCGATAACAAAAACTTGAATTGTACTACTTCATACTAGCTATTACATCAACTTAGAAGCATCATCTGCGTTCTACTATGGTGCTTTTAGTGTCTCCGCATACCGCAGCACGTGACATAGCTTTTTAGTCGATAAGTACAGCCGTTTCAGAGAGAAGAGCGGCCAATGTGACGATCTGGCTTTAAGTCGATTCGATAACAAATGACGAAAACGGACGGATTTCACAGCTTTATACCACATATGAACACTTTTCACATTCTCCGTGCAACGCGGCTGCTAGTCATCCTTTCATGCAAAATCTTAAGTTCCTAGCTCATGTCCAAGGTACAAAAGAAGGGTAAAAAGTCAATAATCGATAAGAAAAACTTGAATTGTACTACTTCATACTAGCTATTACATCAACTTAGAAGCTTCATCTGTGTTCTACTATGGTGCTTTTAGTGTCTCTGCATACCGCAGCACGCGACATAGCTTTTCAGACGATAAATGTAACTGTTTCAGACAGAACTGCGGCCAATGTGACGATCTGGCTTTAAATCGATTCGGTAACAAATGACGAAAACGGACGGATTTCTCAGGTTTTTACTATATATGATCACTTCTCAGATTATCCCACGCAACGCGGCTGGTAGTCCTCCTTTCATGCCAAATCTTAAGTTCCTAGCTCATGTCCAAGGCACCAAAGCTAGCTAAAAAGTCAATAATCGATACCTAAAACTTGAATTGTACTACTTCTTACTAGCTATTACATCAACATAGAAGCTTCATCTGTGTTCTACTATGGTGCTTTTAGTGTCTCCACATACCGAAGCCCGCGACATAGCTTTGGAGACGATAAGTACAACTATTTCAGAGGGAAGAGCGGCAATGTGACGATCTGCTTTCAGTCGATTCGATAACAAATGACGAAAACGGACGGATTTCTCAGGTTTTTACTACATATGAATACGTTTCACATTGTCCCTAGCAACGCGGCAGCTAGTCCTCCATTTATGCAAACTCGTAAGGTCCTAGCTCAAGTAAAAGGCACCAAAGCCGGCTATAAAGGCAGTAATCGATAACCGAAACTTGATTGGTACTGCTGCTTACTGGCTATTACATCAACTTGGAAGATTCGTCTGTGTTCTACTATGGTGCTTTTAGTGTCTCCGCATACCGCAGAACGCGACATAGCTTTGCAGACGATATACGTCACCGTTTAAGAGTGATGAGCGGCCAATGAGACGATCTGACATTAAGTCGAATGGATAACAAATGACGAAAACGGACTGATTTCTCATGTTTTTGCTACATATGAACACTTTTCACATTCTCCCGTGCAACGCGGCTGATAGTCTTCCTTTCAAGCAAAATCTTAAGGTCCTAGCTCATGTCCAAGGCATCAAAGAAGGGTAAAAGGTCAAAAATCGATAACTAAAACTTGAACTGTACTGTTTCTTACTGGCTATTACATCAACTTAGAAGTTTCTTCTGTGTCCTACTATGTTGCTTTTAGTGTCTCCGCATACCGCAGCACGCGACATAGCTTTGCAGACGATAAATGTAACCGTTTCAGAGAGAAGCGCGACCAAAGTGATGATCTGGCTTAAAGTCGATTTGATAACAAATGACGAAAACTAGCGAATTTCTCATGTTTTATTTACATATGAACACTTTTCACATTTTCTCGTGCAACGCAGCTGCTAGTTCACCTTTCATGCAAAATCTTAAGGTTCTAGCTCATGTCCCAGGTACCAAAGCCGGCTAAAAAGTCAATAATCGATCACTAAAACTTGATTGGTACGGCTTCTTACTGGCTATTACATCAACTTGGAAGCTTCGTCTGTGTTCTACTATTGTGCTTTTAGTGTCTCCTAATACCGCAGAACGCGACATAGCTTTGCAGACGATAAATGTAACCGTTTCAGAGAGAAGCGCGACCAAAGTGATGATCTGGCTTAAAGTCGATTTGATAACAACTGACGAAAACTAGCGAATTTCTCATGTTTTATTTACATATGAACACTTATCACATTTTCTCGAGCAACGCAGCTGCAAGTTCTCCTTTCATGCAAAATCTTAAGGTTCTAGCTCATGTCCCAGGTACCAAAGCCGGCTAAAAAGTCAATAATCGATCACTAAAACTTGATTTGTACTGCTTCTTACTGGCTATTACATCAACTTGGAAGCTTCGTCTGTGTTCTACTATGGTGCTTTTAGTGTCTCCGCATACCGCAGAACGCGACATAGCTTTGCAGACGATATATGTCACCGTTTAAGAATGATGAGCGGCCAGTGAGACGATCTGACATTAAGTCGATTCAATAACAAATGACGAAAACGGACTGATTTCTCATGTTTTTGCTACATATGAACACTTTTCACATTCTCCCGTGCAACGCGGCTGCTAGTCTTCCTTTCAAGCAAAATCTTAATGTCCTAGCTCATGTCCAAGGCACCAAAGTAGGGTAAAAGTTCAATAATCGATAACAAAACTTGAATTTTACTGTTTCTTACTGGCTATTACGTCAACTTAGAAGCTTCTTCTATGTTCTACTATGGTGCTTTTAGTGTCTCCGCATACCGCAGCACGCGACATAGCTTTGCAGACGAAATATGTCACCGTTTAAGAGTGATGAGCGGCCAATGAGACGATCTGACATTAAGTCGATAGGATAACAAATGACGAAAATGGACTGATTTCTCATGTTCTTGCTACATATGAACCCTTTCCACAGTCGCCCGTGCAACGCGGCTGCTAGTCTTCCTTTCAATCCAAATCTTAAGGTCCTAGCCCATGTCCAAGGAACCAAAGTTAGGTAAAAGGTCAATAATCGATAACAAAACTTGAATTGTACTGTTTCTTACTTTCTATTATATTAACTTGGAAGTTTCTTCTGTGTTCTACTATGGTGCTTTTAGTGTC
The DNA here is from genome assembly GCF_023897955.1 of Schistocerca gregaria. Classification (NCBI taxonomy): domain Eukaryota; kingdom Metazoa; phylum Arthropoda; class Insecta; order Orthoptera; family Acrididae; genus Schistocerca; species Schistocerca gregaria. The sequence goes on along the minus strand of NW_026061812.1, from coordinate 4,543,862 downwards.
TCCGCATACCGCAGCACGCGACATAGCTTTGCAGAAGATAAATGTAACCCTTTCAGAGAGAAGAGGGGCCAATGTAACAACCTTGCTTTAAGTCGATTCGATAACAAATGACGAAAACGCACGGATTTCTCAGGTTTTTGCTACATATGAACACTTTTCACATTCTCCTGTGCAACGCGGCTGCTAGTCCTCTTTTCATGCAGAATCTTAAAGTCCTAGCTCATGTCCAAGGCACCAAAGCCAGCTAAAAAGTCAATAATCAATACCTAAAACTTGACTTGTACTACGTCTTACTGGCTATTACATCAACTTAGAAGCTCCATCTGTCTTCAACTATGGTGATTTCAGTGTCTCCGCATACCGCAGCACGCGACATAGCTTTGCAGACGATAAGTACAACCGTTTCAGAGAGAAGAGCAAAAAATCTTACGATCTGGCTTTAAGTCGATTCGATAACAGATGAAGAAAACGGACGGATTTCTCAGGTTTTTACTACATATGAACACTTTCCACATACTAACGTGCAACTCGGCTGCTAGTCCTCCCTTCAAACAGAATCTTAAGGTCCTAGATCATGTCCAAGGCACCAAAGCCAGCTAAAATATCAATAATCGATACCGAAAACTTGAATTGTACTACTTCTTACTGGCTATTACATCAACTTAGAAGCTTAATATGTGTTCTACTATGGTGCTTTTAGTGTCTCCACATACCGAAGCCCGCGACATAGCTTTGGAGACGATAAGTACAACCATTTCAGAGGGAAGAGCGGCAATGTGACGATCTGGCTTTAAGTCGATTCGATAACAAATGACGAAAACGGACGGATTTCTCAGGTTTTTACTACATATGAATACGTTTCACATTGTCCCCAGCAACGCGGCAGCTAGTCCTCCATTTATGCAAAATCGTAAGGTCCTAGCTCAAGTCCAAGGCACCAAAGCCGGCTATAAAGGCAATAATCGATACCCGAAACTTGATTGGTACTGCTGCTTACTGGCTATTACATCAACTTGGAAGATTCGTCTGTGTTCTACTATGGTGCTTTTAGTGTCTCCGCATACCGCAGAACGCGACATAGCTTTGCAGACGATATACGTCACCGTTTAAGAGTGATGAGCGGCCAATGAGACGATCTGACATTAAGTCGAATGGATAACAAATGACGAAAACGGACTGATTTCTCATGTTTTTGCTACATATGAACACTTTTCACATTCTCCCGTGCAACGCGGCTGATAGTCTTCCTTTCAAGCAAAATCTTAAGGTCCTAGCTCATGTCCAAGGCATCAAAGAAGGGTAAAAGGTCAAAAATCGATAACTAAAACTTGAACTGTACTGTTTCTTACTGGCTATTACATCAACTTAGAAGTTTCTTCTGTGTCCTACTATGTTGCTTTTAGTGTCTCCGCATACCGCAGCACGCGACATAGCTTTGCAGACGATAAATGTAACCGTTTCAGAGAGAAGCGCGACCAAAGTGATGATCTGGCTTAAAGTCGATTTGATAACAACTGACGAAAACTAGCGAATTTCTCATGTTTTATTTACATATGAACACTTATCACATTTTCTCGAGCAACGCAGCTGCAAGTTCTCCTTTCATGCAAAATCTTAAGGTTCTAGCTCATGTCCCAGGTACCAAAGCCGGCTAAAAAGTCAATAATCGATCACTAAAACTTGATTTGTACTGCTTCTTACTGGCTATTACATCAACTTGGAAGCTTCGTCTGTGTTCTACTATGGTGCTTTTAGTGTCTCCGCATACCGCAGAACGCGACATAGCTTTGCAGACGATATATGTCACCGTTTAAGAATGATGAGCGGCCAGTGAGACGATCTGACATTAAGTCGATTCAATAACAAATGACGAAAACGGACTGATTTCTCATGTTTTTACTACATATGAACACTTTTCACATTCTCCCGTGCAACGCGGCTGCTAGTCTTCCTTTCAAGCAAAATCTTAATGTCCTAGCTCATGTCCAAGGCACCAAAGTAGGGTAAAAGTTCAATAATCGATAACAAAACTTGAATTTTACTGTTTCTTACTGGCTATTACGTCAACTTAGAAGCTTCTTCTATGTTCTACTATGGTGCTTTTAGTGTCTCCGCATACCGCAGCACGCGACATAGCTTTGCAGACGAATTATGTCACCGTTTAAGAGTGATGAGCGGCCAATGAGACGATCTGACATTAAATCGATAGGATAACAAATGACGAAAATGGACTGATTTCTCATGTTCTTGCTACATATGAACCCTTTCCACAGTCGCCCGTGCAACGCGGCTGCTAGTCTTCCTTTCAAGCCAAATCTTAAGGTCCTAGCCCATGTCCAAGGAACCAAAGTTGGGTAAAAGGTCAATAATCGATAACAAAACTTGAATTGTACTGTTTCTTACTTTCTATTATATTAACTTGGAAGTTTCTTCTGTGTTCTACTATGGTGCTTTTAGTGTCTCCGCATACCGCAGCACGCGACATAGCTTTGCAGAAGATAAATGTAACCGTTTCAGAGAGAAGAGGGGCCAATGTAACAACCTTGCTTTAAGTCGATTCGATAACAAATGACGAAAACGGACGGATTTCTCAGGTTTTTGCTACATATGAACACTTTTCATGCAGAATCTTAAAGTCCTAGCTCATGTCCAAGGCACCAAAGCCAGCTAAAAAGTCAATAATCAATATCTAAAACTTGACTTGTACTACTTCTTACTGGCTATTACATCAACTTAGAAGCTCCATCTGTCTTCAACTATGGTGATTTCAGTGTCTCCGCATACCGCAGCACGCGACATAGCTTTGCAGACGATAAGTACAACCGTTTCAGAGAGAAGAGCAAAAAATCTTACGATCTGGCTTTAAGTCGATTCGATAACAGATGAAGAAAACGGACGGATTTCTCAGGTTTTTACTACATATGAACACTTTCCACATACTAACGTGCAACTCGGCTGCTAGTCCTCCCTTCAAACAGAATCTTAAGGTCCTAGATCATGTCCAAGGCACCAAAGCCAGCTAAAATATCAATAATCGATACCTAAAACTTGAATTGTACTACTTCTTACTGGCTATTACATACACTTAGAAGCTTAATATGTGTTCTACTATGGTGCTTTTAGTGTCTCCACATACCGAAGCCCGCGACATAGCTTTGGAGACGATAAGTACAACCATTTCAGAGGGAAGAGCGGCAATGTGACGATCTGGCTTTAAGTCGATTCGATAACAAATGACGAAAACGGACGGATTTCTCAGGTTTTTACTACGTATGAATACGTTTCACATTGTCCCGAACAACGCGGCTGCTGGTCCTCCTTTTATGCCAAATCTTAAGGTACTAGCCCATGTCCAAGGCACCAAAGCCGGCTATAAAGGCAATAATTGATAACAGAAACTTGATTGGTACTGCTTCTTACTGGCTATTACATCAACTTGGAAGCTTCGTCTGTGTTCTACTATGGTGCTTTTAGTGTCTCCGCATACCGCAGAACGCGACATAGCTTTGCAGACGATATACGTCACCGTTTAAGAGTGATTAGCGGCCAATGAGACGATCTGACATTAAGTCGAATGGATAACAAATGACGAAAACGGACTGATTTCTCATGTTTTTGCTACATATGAACACTTTTCACATTCTCCCGTGCAACGCGGCTGCTAGTCTTCCTTTCAAGCAAAATCTTAAGGTCCCAGCTCATGCCCAAGGCAACAAAGCCGGCTAAAAAGTCAATAATCGATAACAAAAACGTGAATTGTACTAATTCTTACTGGCTATTACATCAACTTAGAAGTTTCTTCTGTGTTCAATTATGGTGCTTTAAGTGTCTCCGCATACCGCAGCACGCGACATAGCTTTGCAGAAGATAAATGTAACCGTCTCAGAGAGAAGAGCGGCCAATGTAACAACCTTGCTTTAAGTCGATCCGATAACAAATGACGAAAACAGACGGATTTCTCAGGTTTTTGCTACATATGAACACTTTACACATTCTCCCGTGCAACGCGGCTGCTAGTCTTCCTTTCATGCAAAATATTAATTTCCTAGCTCATGTCCAAGGCACCAAAGAAGGGTAAAAGGTCAATAATCGATAACTAAAACTTGAATTCTACTGTTTCTTGCTGGCTATTACATCAACTTAGAAGTTTCTTGTGTGTCCTACTATGGTGCTTTTAGTGTCTCCGCATACCGCAGCACGCGACATAGCTTTGCAGACGATAAATGTAACCGTTTCAGAGAGAATAGCGGCCAATGTAACGTCCTTACTTTAATTCGATTCGATAACACATGACGAAAACGGACGGATTTCTCAGGTTTTTACTACATATGAATACGTTTCACATTCTGCCGAGCAACGCGGCTTCTAGTTCTCCATTTATGCAAAATTTAAAGGTCCTAGCTCATGTCCAAGGCACCAAAGCCGGCTCAAAAGGCAATAATCGATAGTTAAAACGTGAATTGTACTACTCGTTACTGGCTATTACATTCACTTAGAAGCTTCTTCTGTGTTCTACTATGGTGCTTTTAATGTCTCCGCATACCGCAGCACGCGCCATAGCTTTGCAGACGATAAATGTAACCGTTTCAGAGAGAAGAGCGGCCAACGTGACGATCTGGGTTTAAGTCCATTCGATAACAAATGACGAAAACGGGTGGATTTCTCAGGTTTTTACTACATATGAACACTTTTCACATTTTTCCGTGCAACGCGGCTGCTAGTCCTCCTTTCATGCAAAATCATAATGTCCTAGCTCATGTGCAAGGCACCAAAGAAGGCTAAAAATTCAATAATCGATAACTGAAACTTGATTTGTACTGCTTCTTACTGGTTATTACATCAGCTTGGAAGCTTCGTCTGTGTTCTACTATGGTGCTTTTAGTGTCTCCGCATACCGCAGCACGCGACATAGCTTTGCAGAGGATAAGTACAACCGTTTCAGAGAGAAGAGCGGCCTATATGACGATTTGGCTTAAAGTGGATTTGATAACAAATGACGAAAACGGGCGAATTTCTCACTTTATAACTACATATGGACACTTTTCACATTTTCCCGTTCAACGCAGCTGCTAGTCCTCATTTCATGCAAAATCTTAAGGTCCTAGCTCATGTCCAAGGCACCAAAGCCGGCTATAAAGGCAATAATTGATAACAGAAACTTGATTGGTACTGCTTCTTACTGGCTATTACATCAACTTGGAAGCTTCTTCTATGTTCTACTATGGTGCTTTTAGTGTCTCCGCATACCGCAGAATACGACATAGCTTTGCAGACGATATACGTCACCGTTTAAGAGTGATGAGCGGTCAATGAGACGATCTGACATTAAGTCGAATGGATAACAAATGACGAAAACGGACTGATTTCTCATGTTTTTGCTACATATGAACACTTTTCACATTCTCCCGTGCTACGCGGCTGATAGTCGTCCTTTCAAGCAAAATCTAAACGTCCTAGCTCATGTCCAAGGCACCAAAGTAGGGTAAAAGTTCAATAATCGATAACTAAAACTTGAATTGTACTGTTTCTTACTGGCTATTACATCAACTTAGAAGTTTCTTGTGTGTCCTACTATGGTGCTTTTAGTGTCTCCGCATACCGCAGCACGCGACATAGCTTTGCAGACGATAAATGTAACCGTTTCAGAGAGAATAGCGGCCAATGTAACGTCCTTACTTTAATTCGATTCGATAACAAATAAAGAAAACGGACGGATTTCTCAGGTTTTTGCTATATATGAACACTTTTCACATTCTCCCGTGCAACGCGGCTGCTAGTCTTCCTTTCATGCAAAATCTTAAGGTCCTAGCTCATGTCCAAGGCACCAAAGAAGGGTAAAAGGTCAAAAATCGATAACTAAAACTTGAATTGTACTGTTTCTTACTGGCTATTACATCAACTTAGAAGATTCTTCTGTGTCCTACTATGTTGCTTTTAGTGTCTCCGCATAGCGCAGCACGCGACATAGCTTTGCAGACGATAAATGTAACCGTTTCAGAGAGAAGCGCGACCAAAGTGATGATCTGGCTTAAAGTCGATTTGATAACAAATGACGAAAACTAGCGAATTTCTCATGTTTTATTTACATATGAACACTTTTCACATTTTCTCGTGCAACGCAGCTGCTAGTTCTCCTTTCATGCAAAATCTTAAGGTTCTAGCTCATGTCCCAGGTACCAAAGCCGGCTAAAAAGTCAATAAGAATCACTAAAACTTGATTGGTACTGCTTCTTACTGGCTATTACATCAACTTGGAAGCTTCTTCTATGTTCTACTATGGTGCTTTTAGTGTCTCCGCATACCGCAGAATACGACATAGCTTTGCAGACGATATACGTCACCGTTTAAGAGTGATGAGCGGTCAATGAGACGATCTGACATTAAGTCGAATGGATAACAAATGACGAAAACGGACTGATTTCTCATGTTTTTGCTACATATGGACACTATTCACATTCTCCCGTGCAACGCAGCTGCTAGTCCGCCTTTCACGCAAAATCTTAAGGTCCTAGCTCATGTCCAAGGCACCAAAGAAGGGTAAAAGGTCAAAAATCGATAACTAAAACTTGAATTGTACTGTTTCTTACTGGCTATTACATCAACTTAGAAGTTTCTTCTGTGTCCTACTATGTTGCTTTTAGTGTCTCCGCATACCGCAGCACGCGACATAGCTTTGCAGAAGATAAATGTAACCGTCTCAGAGAGAAGAGCGGCCAATGTAACAACCTTGCTTTAAGTCGATCCGATAACAAATGACGAAAACAGACGGATTTCTCAGGTTTTTTCTACATATGAACACTTTACACATTCTCCCGTGCAACGCGGCTGCTAGTCTTCCTTTCATGCAAAATCTTAGGTTCCTAGCTCATGTCCAAGGCGCCAAAGAAGGGTAAAAGGTCAATAATCGATAACTAAAACTTGAATTCTACTGTTTCTTACTGGCTATTACATCAACTTAGAAGTTCCTTCTGTGTCCTACTATGTTGCTTTTAGTGTCTCCGCATACCGCAGCACGCGCCATAGCTTTGCAGACGATAAATGTAACCGTTTCAGAGAGAAGAGCGGCCAACGTGACGATCTGGGTTTAAGTCCATTCGATAACAAATGACGAAAACGGGTGGATTTCTCAGGTTTTTACTACATATGAACACTTTTCACATTTTTCCGTGCAACGCGGCTGCTAGTCCTCCTTTCATGCAAAATCATAAGGTCCTAGCTCATGTGCAAGGTACCAAAGAAGGCTAAAAATTCAATAATCGATAACTGAAACTTGATTTGTACTGCTTCTTACTGGTTATTACATCAGTTTGGAAGCTTCGTCTGTGTTCTACTATGGTGCTTTTAGTGTCTCCGCATACCGCAGCACGCGACATAGCTTTGCAGACGATAAGTACAACCGTTTCAGAGAGAAGAGCGGCCAATGTGACGATCAGGCTTTAAGTCGATTCGATAAAAAATAACGAAAACGGACGGGCTTCTCAGGTTTTTACTACATATGAACACTTTTCAAATTCTTCCGTGCAACGCGGCTGCTACACCTTCCATAATGCAAAATCGTAAAGTCCTAGCAAATGTCCAAGGCACCAAAGCCGGCTAAAAAGTCAATAATCGATAACTAAAACTTGAATTGTACTACTTCTTACTGGCTATTAAATCAACTTAGAAGCTTCTTTTGTGTTCTACAATGGTGCTTTTAGTGTCTCCGCATACCGCACCCAGCGACAGTGCTTTGCAGACGCTGAATGTAACCGTTTCAGAGAGAAGAGCGGCCTATATGACGATCTGGCTTAAAGTGGATTTGACAACAAATGACGAAAACGGGCGAATTTCTCACTTTATAACTACATATGGACACTTTTCACATTTTCCCGTTCAACGCAGCTGCTAGTCCTCATTTCATGCAAAATCTTAAGGTCCTAGCTTATGTCCAAGGCACCAAAGCCAGCTACAAAGTCAATAATCGATAACTAAAACGTGAATTGTACTACTTCTTACTGGCTATTACATCAACTTAGATGTTTCTTCTGTGTTCTACTATGGTGCTTTTCGTGTCTCCGCATACCGCAGCACGCGACATACCTTTGCAGAAGATGAATGTAACCGTTTCAGAGAGAAGAGCGGCCAATGTAACAACCTTGCTATAAGTCGATTCGAATACAAATGACGAAAACGGACGGATTTCTCAGGTTTTTTCTACATATGAGCACTTTTCACATTTTCCCGTGCAACGCGGCTGCTAGTCCTCCTTTCATGCAAAATCGTAAGGTCCTAGCTCATGTCCAAGGCACCAAAGAAGGCTAAAAATTCAATAATCGATAACTGAAACTTGATTTGTACTGCTTCTTACTGGCTATTACATCAACTTGGAAGCTTCGTCTGTGTTCTACTACGGTGCTTTTAGTGTCTCCGAATACCGCAGCACGAGACATACCTTTGCAGAAGATGAATGTAACCGTTTCAGAGAGAAGAGCGGCCAATGTAACAACCTTGCTTTAAGTCGATTCGACTACAAATGACGAAAACGGACGGATTTCTCAGGTTTTTGATACATATGAACACTTTTCACTTTCTCCCGTGCAACGAGGCTGCTAGTCTTCCTTTCATGCAAAATCGTAAGGTCCTAGCTCATGTCCAAAGCACCAAAGAAGTGTAAAAGGTCAATAATCGATAACTAAAACTTGAATTTTACTGTTTCTTACTGGCTCTTACATCAACTTAGAAGCTTCTTCTGTATTCTACTATGGCGCTTTTAGAGTTTTCGCATACCACAGCACGCGACATAACTTTGCAGACGGTAAATATAACCGTTTCAGAGAGAAGAGCGGCCAATGTACAAATTAATAAATTACGAAAACGGACGGATTTCTCAGGTTTTTACTACATATGAACACTTTTCACATTCTCCCGTGCAACGCGGCTAATAGTCCTCCTTTCATGCAAAATCTTAATGTCCCAGCTGCTGTACAAGGCACCAAAGCCGGGTGAAAATTGAATAATCGATAACGAATACTTGAATTGCACTTCTTCTTACTGGCTATAACATCAACTTAGAAGCTTCGTCTGTGTTCTAGTATAGTGCTTTTAGTGTCTCCGCATTACGTAGCTCGCGACATATCTTTGGAGACTATAAATGTAACGGTTTCAGAGGGAAGAGCGGCCAATGTGACGATCTAGCTTTAAGTCGATTCGATAACAATTGACGAAAACATACGGATTTCTCAGGTTTTCACTACATATGAACCCTTTTCACATTTTCCCGTGGAACGCAGCTGCTAGTCCTCCTTTCATGCAAAATCTTATGGTTCCACCTCATATCCAAGGAACTAAAGCCGGCTAAAAATCATTAATCGATAACCAATACTTGAATTGCACTGCTTCTTACTGGCTATTACTTCAACTTAGAAGCTTCTTCTGTGTTCTATTATGTTTGCTTTTAGCGTCACTGCATACCGCAATACGTGACATAGCTTTGCAGACGATTAATGTAACCGTTACAGAGAGAAGAGCGGCCAATATGACGATGTGGCTTTAAGTCGATTCGATAACAAATGACGTAAATCGACGGATTTCTCAGGTTTTTAAAACGTATGAACACTTTTTACGTTTACCCGTGCAACGCGGCTAATAGTCCTCCTTTCATGTAAACTCTTAAGGTCCTAGCTCATGTACAACGCACCAAAGCAGGCTAAAAAGTGAATAATCGATAACGAAAACTTGAATTGTACTACTTCTTACTGGGTATTACATCAACTTAGAAGCTACTTCCCTGTTCTACTACGGTGATTTTAGTGACTCCGCATACCGCATCCAGCGACATAGCTTAGCAGCCGATAAATGTAACCCTTTCAGAGGGAAGAGCGGCCAATGTGACGATCTGGCTTTAAGTCGATTGGATAACAAATGACGAAAACGGACGGATTTATTAGGTTTTTACTACATATGAACACTTTTCACATTCTCCCGTGCAACGCGGCTGCTAGTCCTCCTTTCATGCAAAATCGTAGAGTCGGAGCTCATGTCCAAGGCACCAAAGCCGGCTAAAAAGTCAACACTCGATAACTAAAACTTGAGTTGTAGTACTTCTTATTGTTTATTACATCAACTTTAGAAGGTGCATCTGTGTTCTACTATGGTGCTTTTAGTGTCTCCTCATACCGAAGCACGCGACATAGCTTTGCAGACGATAAACGTAACCATTTCAGAGAGAAGAGCGGCCAATGTGTCGATCTGGATTTAAGTCGATTCGTTAACAAATGACGAAAACGGACGGGTTTCTCAGGTTTTTACTACATATGAACACTTTTCACATTGTCCCTTGCAACGTGGCTGCTAGTCTTCCTTTCATGCAAAATCTTAAGGTCCTAACTCATGTCCAAGGCACCAAAGCCGGCTAAAAAGTCAATAATCAATAACTAAGACTTGAATTGTACTACTTCTTACTATCTATTACATCAACTTAGAAGCTTCTTCTGTGTTCTACTATGGTGCATTCAGTATCTCCGCATACCGCAGCACGCGACATAGCTTTGCAGACGATAAATGTAAGCGTTTCCGACAGAAAAGCGGCCAATGTGACGATCTGGATTTAAGTCGATTCGATAACAAATGACGAAAACGGACGGATTTCTCAGGTTTTTTCTACATATGACACTTTTCACATTCGCCCGCGCAGCGCGGCTGCTAGTCCTCCTTTCATGCAAAATCGTATAGTCCTACCTCATGTGAAAGGCACCAAAGCCGGCTAAAAAGTCAATAATCGATAACTAAATCTTGAATTGTACTACATCTTACTGGCTATTACATCAACTTAGAAGCTTTATCTGTGTTCTACTATGGTGCTTTTAGTGTCTCCGTATACCGCAGCACGCGACATAGCTTTGCAGACGATAAATGTAACCGTTAATGAGAGAAGAGCGGCTAATATGACGATATGGCTTTAATTCGATACGATAACAAATGACGAAAACGGACAAATTTTTCAGGTTTTTGCTACACATGAACACTTTTCAGATTCTCCCCTGCAACGCGGCCACTAGACTTCCCTTCATGCAAAATCTTGAGGTCCTAACTCATGTCCAAGCACCAAAGAAGGGTAAAAAGTCAATAATCGGTAACAAAACTTGAATTGTACTACTTCTTACTGGCTATTACATCAACTTATAAGCTTCATCTGTGTTCTACTATGGTACTTTTAGTGTCTCCGGATAACGTAGCACGCGACGTAGCTTTGCAGACGATAAATGTAATCGTTTCAGAGAGAAGAGCGGCCAATGTGAAGATGTGGCTTTAAGTCGATTTGATAACAAATGACGAAAACCGACGAATTTCTCAGATTTTTACTACATATGAACAATTTTCACATTCTCCCCTGCAACGCGGACACTAGACTTCCCTTCATGCAAAATCTTAATTTCCTAGCTCATGTCGAAGCACCAATGGATGGTAAAAGTCAATAATCGATAGCAAAAATTGAATAGTACTACTACTTACTGGCTATTACATCAACTTAGAAGGTTCATCTGTGTTTTACTCTGATGCTTTTAGTGTCTCCGGATAACGTAGCACGCGACATAGCTTTGCAGACGATAAATGTAATCCTTTCAGAGAGAAGAGCGGCCAATGTGTCGATCTGAATTTAAGTCGAATCAACAACAAATGACGAAAACGGACGGATTTCTCAGATTCTTACCACATATGAATGCTTATCGTATTCTCCCGTGCAACGCAGTTGCTAGTCCTCCTTTCATGCAAAATCCTAAGTTCCTAGCAAATGTCCAAGGCTCCAAAGCGTGCTAAAAAGTCAATAACCGATAATTGAAACATGAATTGTACTACTGCTTACTGGCTATTACATTACATAGAAGCTTCATCTGTGTACTACTATGATGGTTTTAGTGTCTCCACATACCGCAGCACGCAACATAGCTTTGCAGACGATAAATGTAATCGTTCCAGAGAGAAGAGCGGCAAATGTGTCGATCTTAATTTAAGTCGATTCGATAACAAATGACGAAAACGGACGAATTTCTCAGATTTTTACTACATATGAACACTTTTCACATTCTCCCGTGCATCGTGGCCACTAGCCTTCCCTTCATGAAATATCTTAAGGCCCTAACTCATGTCCATGCGCCAAAGAAGGGTAAAAAGTCAATAATCGATAGCTAAAACTTGAATTCTACTGCTTCTTACTTGCTATTACATAAACTTAGAAGTTTCATCTGTATTCGTCCATGGTGCTTTTAGTGTCGCCGCATACCACTGCACGCGACATAGCTTTGCAGTCGATAAATGTAGCCGTTTCAAAGAGAAGAGCGGCCAATAAGACGATCTGGTGTTAAGTTTATTCGATAACAAATGACGAAAACGGACGGATTTCTCAGTTTCTTACTACATATGAACACTTTTCACTTTCGCCCGAGGACCGCGGCTGCTAGTCCTCCTTTCATGCAAAATCCTAAGGTCTTACCAAATGTCCAAGGCACCAAAGCCTGCTAGAAATTCAATAATCGATAACTAAAACTTGAATTCTGCTACTTCTTACTGGCTATTACATCAACTTATAAGTTTCATCTGTGTTCTACTATGGTGCTTTCAGTATCTCCGCATACCGCAGCACGCGACATATCTTTGCAGACGATAAATGTAAGCGTTTCCGAGAGAAAAGCGGCCAATGTGACGATCTGGATTTAAGTCGATTCGATAACAAATGACGAAAACGGACGGATTTCTCAGGTTTTATTCTACATATGAACACTTTTCACATTCGCTCGTGCAACGCGGCTGCTAGTCCTCCTTTCATGCAAAATCGTATAGTGCTACCTCATGTGAAAGGCACCAAAGCCGGCTAAAAAGTCAATAATCGATAACTAAATCTTGAATTGTACTATTTCTTACTTTCTATGACATCAACTTAGAAGCTTCATCTGTGTTCTAGTATATTGCTTTTAGTGTCTCCGCATTACGTAGCTCGCGACTTATCTTTGGAGACGATAAATATAACGGTTTCTGAGGGAAGAGCGGCCAATGTAACGATCTGGCATTAAGTCGATTCGATAACAATTGAAGAAAACATACGGATGTCTCAGGTTTTCACTACATATGAACCCTTTTCACATTTTCCCGTGCAACGCGGCTGCTAGTCCTCCTTTCATGCAAAATCTTATGGTTCCACCTCATGTCTAAGGAACCAAAGCCGGCTAAAAATCAATAATTGATAACCAATACTTGTATTGTACTGCTTCTTACTGGCTATTACTTCAACTTAGAAGCTTCTTCTGTGTTCTATTATGTTTGCTTTTAGCCTCACCGCATACCGCAATACGTGACATAGCTTTGCAGACGATAAATGTAACCGTTTCAGAGAGAAGAGCGTTAAATGTGACGATGTGTCTTTAAGTCGATTCGATAACAAATGAGGAACACGGACGGATTTCTCAGGTGTTTACTACATATGAACACTTTTCACATTCTCCCGTGCAACGCGGCTGCTAGTCCTCCTTCAAGCAAAATCTTAAGGACCTAGCTCATGTCCAAGGCACCAAAGAAGGGTAAAAAGTCAACAATCGATACCTAAAACTTGAATTGTACCACTTCTTACTGGCTATTACATCAACTTAGAAGCTTCATCTGTGTTCTACTATGGTGCTTTTAGTGTCTCCGCATACCGCACCCAGCGACAAAGCTTTGCAGACGGTAAATGCAACCGTTTCAGAAGGAAGGACGGCCAATGTGACTATCTGGCTTTAAGTCAATTCGATAACAAATGACGAACACGGACGGATTTCTGAGGTTTTTACTACATAAGAACACTTTTCACATTGTCGCGTGCAATGCGGCTGCTAGTCGTTCTTTCATGCAACATCTTAAGGTCCTAGCTCATGCCCAAGGCACCAAAAAAGGCTGAAAAGTCAATAATCGATAACTAAAACGTTTATTGTACTACTTCTTATTGGGTATTACGTCAACTTAGAAGCTACTTCTGTGTTCTACTATGGTGATTGTAGTGTCTCCGCATACCGTAGCTCGCGACATATCATTGGAGACGATAAATTTAACCGTTTCATACGGAAGAGCGGCCAATGTAACGATGTGGCTTTAATTCGATTCGATAACAATTGACGAAAAAGGACGGATACCCCAGGTTTTTACTACATATGAACCCTTTTCACATTCTCCCGTGCAACGCGGCTCCTAGTCCTCCTTTCATGCAAAATCTTAAGGTTCCACCTCATGTCGAAGGCACCATAGCCGGCTAAAAATCAATAATCAATAACCATACTTGAATTGTACTGCTTTTTACTGGCTATTACTTTAACTTAGAATCTTCTTCTTTGTTCTACTATGGTGCTTTTAGTGTCTCCGCATACCGCATCACGCGACATAGCTTTGCAGACGATAAATGTAATTGTTTCAGAGAGAAGAGCGGCTAATGTACGTCCTGGCTCTAAGTCGATTCGATCACAAGTGACGAACACGGACGGATTTCTTAGGTTTTTACTACATATGAACACTTTTCACATTCTCCGGTGCAACGCGGCTGCTAGTCCGCCTTTCATGCAAAATCTTAACGTCAAAGCTCATGCCCAAGGCACAAAAAATGCTAAAAAGTCAATAATCGATAACTAAAACGTGAATTGTACAACATCTTACTGGCTATTACATAAACTTAGAAGCTTTTTCAGTGTTCTACTATGGTGCTTTTTGTGTCTTCGCATACCGCCGCACACGACATAGCTTTGCAGACGATAAATGTAACCGTTTCAGAGAGAAGAGCGGCCAATGTGTCGATCTGGATTTAAGTCGATTCGATAACAAATAACGAAAACGGACGGATTTCTCAGGTTTTTACTACATATGAACACTTTTCAAATTCACCCGTGCAACGCGGCTGCAAGTCCCCCTTTCATGCAAAATCGTAAGGTCCTAGCTCATGTCCAAAGCACCAAAGCCGGCTAAAAAGAAAATACTCGATAACTAAAACTTGAGTTGTAGTACTTCTTATTGTTTATTACATCAACTTAGAAGGTTCATCTGTGTTCTAATATGGTGCTTTTAGTGTCGCCGCATACCCCAGGACGCAACATAGCTTTCCAGAAGACAAATGTAACCGTTTCAGAGAGAATAGCGGCCAATGTGAAGATCTGGCTTTAAGTCGATTCGATAACAAATGACGAAAACGGACGAATTTCTCAGATTTTTACTACATATGAACACTTTTCACATTCTCCCCTGCAACGCGGCCACTAGACTTCCCTTCATGCAAAATCTTCATTTCCTAGGTCATGTCGAAGCACCAATGAATGGTAAAAAGTCAATAATCGATAACAAAAATTGAATAGTACTACTTCTTACTGGCTATTACATCAACTTAGAAGGTTCATGTGTTTTTTACTCTGATGCTTTTAGTGTCTCCGGATAACGTAGCACGCGACATAGCTTTGCAGACGATAAATGTAATCCTTTCAGAGAGAAGAGCGGCCAATGTGTCGATCTGGATTTAAGTCGAATCAATAACAAATGACGAAAACGGACGGATTTCTCAGATTCTTACTACATATGAACGCTTATCGTATTCTCCCGTGCAACGCAGTTGCTAGTCCTCCTTTCATGCAAAATCCTAAGTTCCTAACAAATGTCCAAGGCTGCAAAGCGTGCTAAAAAGTCAATAACCGATAACTAAAACCTGAATTGTACTACTGCTTACTGGCTATTACATTACTTAGAAGCTTCGTCTGTGTACTACTATGATGGTTTTAGTGTCTCCACATACCGCAGCACGCAACATAGCGTTGCAGACGATAAATGTAATCGTTCCAGAGAGAAGAGCGGCAAATGTGTCGATCTTAATTTAAGTCGATTCGATAACAAATGACGAAAACGGACGAATTTCGCAGATTTTTACTACATATGAACACTTTTCACTTTCTCCCGTGCATCGTGGCCACTAGCCTTCCCTTCATGAAATATCTTAAGGCACTAACTCATGTCCAAGCGCCAAAGAAGGGTAAAAAGTCAATAATCGATAGCTAAAACTTGAATTCTACTGCTTCTTACTGGCTATTACATAAACTTAGAAGTTTCATCTGTATTCTTCCATGGTGCTTTTAGTGTCGCCGCATACCACAGCACGCGACATAGCTTTGCAGACTCTAAATGTAGCCGTATCAATGAGAAGAGCGGCCAATAAGACGATCTGGATTTAAGTCGATTCGATAACAAATGACGAAAACGAACGGATTTCTCAGGTTTCTACTACATATGAACACATTTCACATTCTCCCGTGCAACGCGGTTGCTAGTCCCCCTACTATGCAGAATCTTAAGGTCCTAGCTCATGTCCAAGGCACCAAAGCCTGCTAAAGAGTCAATAATCGATAACTAAAACCTGAATTCTGCTACTTCTTACTGGCTATTACATCAACTTATAAGTTTCATCTGTGTTCTACTATGGTGCTATTAGTATCTCCGGATACCGAAACACGAGACATTGCTTTGCAGACGATAAATGTAACCGTTTCAGAGAGAAGAGCGCCCAATGTATCGATCTGGCTTTAAGTCGATTCGATAACAAATGACGAAAACGGACGGATTTCTCAGGTTTTTACTACATATGAACACTTTTCACATTCGCCCGTGCAACGCGATTGCTAGTTCTCCTTTCATGCAAAATCGTATAGTCCTACCTCATGTCAAAGGCACCAAAGCCAGCTAAAAAGTCAATAATCGATAACTAAATCTTGAATTGTACTACTTCTTACTGGCTATTATATCAACTTAGAAGCTTTATCTGTGTTTTACTATGATGCTTTTAGTGTCTCTGGATAACGTAGCACGCGACATAGCTTTGCAGACGATAAATGTAATCGTTTCAGAGAGAAGAGCGGATAATGTGACGATCTGGCTTTAAGTCGATTCGATAACAAATGACGAAAACGGACGGATTTCTCAGGTTTTTACTACATATGAACACTTTTCACATTCTCCCGTGCAACGCGGTTGCTAGTTCTCCTTTCATGCAAAATCGTAAAGTCTTAGCTCATGTCCAAGCCACCAAAGCCGGCTAAAAAGTCAATAATCGATACCTAAAACTTGAATTGTAGTACTTCTTACTGGCTATTACATCAACTTAGAAGCTTCATCTATGTTCTACTATGGTGCTTTCAGTATCTCCGCATACCGCAGCACGCGACATAGCTTTGCAGACGATAAATGTAAGCGTTTCCGAGAGAAAAGCGGCCAATGTGACGATCTGGATTTAAGTCGATTCGATAACAAATGACGAAAACGGACGGATTTCTTAGGTTTTTACTACATATGACACTTTTCATATTCGCCCGTGCAGCGCGGCTGCTAGTCCTCCTTTCATGCAAAATCCTAAGGTCCTAGCAAATGTCCAAGGCACCAAAGCCTGCTAAAGAGTCAATAATCGATAACTAAAACCTGAATTCTGCTACTTCTTACTGGCTATTACATCAACTTATAAGTTTCATCTGTGTTCTACTATGGTGCTATTAGTATCTCCGGATACCGAAACACGAGACATTGCTTTGCAGACGATAAATGTAACCGTTACAGTGAGAAGAGCGGCCAATGTGTCGATCTGGATTTAAGTCGAATTAATAACAAATGACGAAAACGGACGGATTTCTCAGGTATTTACTACATATGAATACTTTTCACATTCGCTCGTGCAACGCGGCTGCTAGTCCTCCTTTCATGCAAAATCGTATAGTCCTACCTCATGTGAAAGGCACCAAAGCCGGCTAAAAAGTCAATAATCGATAAATAAATCTTGAATTGTACTACTTCTTACTGGCTATTACATCAAGTTAGAAGCTTTATCTGTGTTCTACTATGGTGCTTTTAGTGTCTCCGTATACCGTAGCACGCGACATAGCTTTGCAGACGATAAATGTAATCGTTTCAGAGAGAAGAGCGGCCAATGTGACGATCTGGCTATAAGTCGATTCCATAACAAATGACGAAATCGGACGAATTTCTCAGATTTTTACTACATATGAACACTTTTCACATTCTCCCCTGCAACGCGGCCACTAGACTTCCCTTCATGCGAAATCTTAATTTCCTAGCTCATGTCGAAGCACCAAAGAATGGTAAAAAGTCAATAATCGATAACAAAAACTTGAATAGTACTACTTCTTACTGGCTATTACATCAACTTACGAGGTTCATCTGTGTTTTACTCTGATGCTTTTAGTGTCTCCGGATAACGTAGCACGCGACATAGCTTTGCAGACGATAAATGTAATCCTTTCAGAGAGAAGAGCGGCCAATGTGTCGATCTGGATTTAAGTCGAATCAGTAACAAATGACGAAAACGGACGGATTTCTCAGATTCTTACTACATATGAACGCTTATCGTTTTCTCCCGTGCAACGTAGTTGCTAGTCATCCTTTCATGCAAAATCCTAAGCTCCTAGCAAATGTCCAAGTCTCCAAAGCGTGCTTAAAAGTCAATAACCAATAACTAAAACCTGAATTGTACTACTGCTTACTGGTTATTACATTACTTAGAAGCTTCATCTGTGTACTACTATAATGGTTTTAGGGTCACGAAAACGAACCGATTTATCAGGTTTTTACTACATATGAAAACTTTTCACATTCCCCTGTGCAACGCGGTTACTAGTCCTGCCTTTCATGCAAAATCTTAAGGTCCTATTTCATGTCAAAGGCACCAAAGCCGGCTAAAAATTCAATAATCTATAACTTAAACTTGAATTGTACTACTTCTTACTGGCTATTACATTAACTTAGAAGGTTCATCTGTATTGTATTATGGTGCTTTTAGTGTCTCCGCATACCGCAGCACAGGACATAGCTTTGCAGACGATAAATGTAATCGTTTCAGAGAGCAGAGCGGCAAATGTGTCGATCTGGATTTAGGTCGATTCGATAACAAATGACGAAACGGACGAATTTCTCAGATTTTTACTACATATGAACACTTTTCACATTCTCCCGTGCATCGTGGCCACTAGCCTTCCCTTCATGAAATATCTTAAGGCCCTAACTCATGTCCAAGCGCCAATGAAGGGTAAAAAGTCAATAATCGATAGCTAAAACTTGAATTCTACTACTTCTTACTGGCTATTACGTAAACTTAGAAGTTTCATCTGTATTCTTCTATGGTGATTTTAGTGTCGCCGCTTACCACAGCACGCGACATAGCTTTGCAGACGATAAATGTAGCCGTTTCAGAGAGAAGAGCGGCCAATAAGACGATCTGGTGTTAAGTCGATTCGATAACAAATGACGAAATCGGGCGGATTCTCAGTTTCTTACTACATATGAACACTTTTCACATTCGCCCGAGGACCGCGGCTGCTAGTCCTCCTTTCATGCAAAATCCTAAGGTCTTACCAAATGTCCAAGGCACCAAAGCCTGCTAGAAAGTCAATAATCGAAAACTAAAACCTGAATTGTACTACTTCTTACTGGCTATTACATCAACTTATAAGTTTCATCTGTGTTCCACTATGGTGATATTAGTATCTCCGGATACCGAAACGCGAGACATTGCTTTGCAGACGATAAATGTAACCGTTTCAGAGAGAAGAGCGCCCAATGTATCGATCTGGCTTTAAGTCGATTCGATAACAAATGACGAAAACGGACGGATTTCTCAGGTTTTTACTACATATGAACACTTTTCACACTCGTCCGTGCAACGTGGTTGCTAGTCCTCCTTTCATGCAAAATCGTAAAGTCTTAGCTCATGTCCAAGACACCAACGCTGGCTAAAAACTCAATAATCGATAACTAAAACTTGAATTGTACTACTTCTTACTGGCTATTATATCAACTTAGAAGGTTCATCTGTGTTCTACTATGGTGCTTTTACTGTCTCCGGATACCACAGCACGCGACATAGCTTTGCAGACTATAAATGTAACCGTTTCCGAGAGAAGTGCGGCCAATGTGGCGATCTGGATTTAAGTAGATTCGATAACAAATGACGAAAACGAACGGATTTATCAGGTTTTTACTATGTATGAACACTTTTCACTTTCTCCCGTGCTATGGTGCTGATAGACTTCCCTTCATGCAAAATCTTAAGGTCCTACCTCAAGTCCAAGGCTCCAAAGAAGCGTAAAAA
Source organism: Schistocerca gregaria (assembly GCF_023897955.1). Taxonomy (NCBI): domain Eukaryota; kingdom Metazoa; phylum Arthropoda; class Insecta; order Orthoptera; family Acrididae; genus Schistocerca; species Schistocerca gregaria. The sequence continues at coordinate 4,523,740 of NW_026061812.1, read as the reverse complement.
GTCAGTAATCGATAACTAATACTTGAATTGTACTACTTCCTACTAGGTATTACATCAACTTAGAGGCTTCATCTGTGCTCTACTATGCTGCTTTTAGTGTCTCCGGATACTGCAGCACGCGACATAGCTTTGCAGATGACTAAACGTAACCGTTTCAGAGAGAAGAGCGGCCAATGTGGCGATCTGGATTTAAGTCTATTCGATAACAAATCACGAAAACGAACCGATTTATCAGGTTTTTACTACATATGAAAACTTTTCACATTCCCCTGTGCAACGCGGTTACTAGTCCTGCCTTTCATGCAAAATCTTAAGGTCCTATTTCATGTCAAAGGCACCAAAGCCGGCTAAAAATTCAATAATCTATAACTTAAACTTGAATTGTACTACTTCTCACTGGCTATTACATTAACTTAGAAGGTTCATCTGTATTGTATTATGGTGCTTTTAGTGTCTCCGCATACCGCAGCACCGGACATAGCTTTGCAGACGATAAATGTAATCGTTTCAGAGAGAAGAGCGGCCAATGTGTCGATCTGGATTTAAGTCGATTCGAAAACAAATGACGAAAACGGACGAATTTCTCAGATTTTTACTACATATGCAAACTTGTCACTTTCTCCCCTGCAACGCGGCCGCTAGACGTCCCTTCATGCAAAATCTTAAGGTCATAGCTCATGTCCATGCACCAAAGAATGGTAAAACGTCAATAATCGATAACAAAAACTTAAATAGTACTACTTCTTACTGGCTATTACATCAACTTAGAAGGTTCATCTGTGTCTTACTATGATGCTTTTAGTGTCTCCGGATAACGTAGCACGCGACATAGCTTTGCAGACGATAAATGTAATCGTTTCAGAGAGAAGATCGGATAATGTGACGATCTGGCTTTAAGTCGATTCGATAACAAATGACGAAAACGGACGGATTTCTCAGGTTTTACTACATATGAACACTTTTCACATTCACCCGTGTAGCGCGGCTGCTAGTCCTCCTTTCATGCAAAATCTTAAGGTCCCATCTCATGTCCAACTGACCAAAGCCACCTAAAAAGTCAATAATCGATAGCTAAAACTTGAGTTTTACTACTTCTTCTTGGTTATTACATCAACTTAGAAGGTTCATTTGTGTTTTACTATGATGCTTTTAGTCTCTCCAGATACCGCACCACGCGACATAATTTTGCAGAGGATAAATGTAACCGTGTCAGAGAGAAGAGAGGCCAGTGTGACGATCTGGCTTTAGGTCGATTCGATAACAAATGACGAAAACGGACGGATTCTCAGGTTTTTACTACCTATCAACACTTTTCACATTATCCCGCGCAACGCCGCTGCTAGTCCTCCTTTCACGCAAAATCGTAAGGTCCTAGCTCATGTCCAAGGCAACAAAGAAGGCTAAAAATTCAATAATCGATAATTAAAACTTGAAGTCTACTACATTTTACTGGCTATTACATAGCCGACTAAAAAGTCAAAAATCGATAACTAAAACTTGAATTGTACTACTTCTTACTGGCTATTACATCGACTTAGAAGCTTCTTCTGTGTTCTACTATGGTGCTTTTAGTGTCTCCGCATACCGCAGGACGCGCCATAGCTTTGCAGACGATAAATGTAACCGTTTCAGAGATATGAGCGGCCAATGAGACGATCTGACATTAAGTCGATTCGATAACAAATGACGAAAACGGACGGATTTCTCAGGTTTTTACTATATATGAACACTTTTCACTTTCTCCCGTGCAACGCAGCTGCTAGTTCTCCTATGATGCAAAATTTTAAGGTCCTAGCTCATGTCCAAGGCCCCAAAGCCAGCTAAAAAGTCAATAATCGATATCTAAAACGTTATTGTACTACTTCTTACTGGCTATTACATCTACTTAGAAGTTTCATCAGTGTTCTACTATGGTGCTGTTAGTGTCTCCGCATACCGCAGCACGCGACATAGCTTTGCAGACGATAAATGTAACCGTTTCAGAGAGAAGAGCGACCAATGTGACGATATGGCTTTAAATCGATTTGGTAAGAAATGACGAAAACGGACGGATTTCTCAGGTTTTTACTACAGATGAACACTTTTCACATTCTCCCGTGCAACGCAGCTGCTAGTCCTCCTTTGATGCAAATTCTTAAGGTCCTAGCTCATGTCCAAGAACCCAATGCCAGCTAAAAAGTCAATAATCGATATCTAAAACGTTATTGTACTACATTTACTGGCTATAACTTCAACTTAGAAGATTCAGCAGTGTTCTACTATGGTGCTCTTAGTGTCTCTGCATATCGCAGCACGCGACATAGCTTTGCAGACGATAAATGTAACCTTTTCAGAGAGGAGAGCGTCCAATGTGACGTCCTGGCTTTATGTCGTTTTGATAAGAAATTACGAAAACGGACGGATTTCTCAGGTTTTTACTGCATATGAACACTTTGCACATTCTCCCGTGCAACGGAGCATCTAGTCCTCCTTTGATGCAAAATCTTAAGTCCTAGCTCATGTCCAAGGCCCCAAAACCAGCTAAAAATCAATAATCGATATCTAAAACGTTATTTTACTACTTCTTACTGGCTATTACATCAACTTAGTAGTTTCATCTGTGTTCTGCTATGGTGCTGTTAGTGTCTCCGCATACCGCAGCACGCGACATAGCTTTGCAGATGATAAATGTAACAGTTTCAGAGAGAAGAGCGACCAATGTGACGATCTGGCTTTAAGTCGATTTGATAAGAAATGACGAAAACGGACGGATTTCTCAGGTTTTTACTACATATGAAAACTTTTCACATTCTCCCGTGTAACGCAGCTGCTAGTCCTCCTTTGATGCAAAATCTTAAGGCCCTAGCTCATGTCCAAGGCCCCAAAGCCAGCTAAAAAGTCAATAATCGATATCTAAAACGTTATTGCACTACTTCTTATTGGCAATTACTACAACTTAGAAGCTTCTTCTGTGTTCTACTATGGTGCTGTTAGTGTCTCTTCATACCGTAGCACGCGACACAGCTTTGCAGACGATAAATGTAACCGTTTCAGAGAGAAGAGCGACCAATGTGACGATCTGGCTTTAAGTCGATTTGATAAGAAATGACGAAAACGGACGAATTTCCACGATTTTACTACATATGTACACTTTTCTCATTCTCCCGTGCAACGCAGCTGCTAGTTCTCCTTTGATGCAAAATCTTAAGGTCCTAGCTCATGTCCAATTCATCAAAGCCAGCTAAAAAGTCAATAATCGATATCTAAAACGTTATTGTACTACTTCTTACTGGCAATTACATCAACTTGGAAGTTTCATCTGTGTTCTACTATGGTGCTGTTAGTGTCTCCGCATACCGCAGCACACGACATAGCTTTGCAGATGATAAATGTAACAGTTTCAGAGAGAAGAGCGGCCAATTTGACGATCTGGCTTTAAGTCGATTTGATAAGAAATGACGAAAACGGACGGATTTCTCAGGTTTTTACTACATATGAGCAATCTTCACATTCTCCCGTGCAACGCAGCTGCTAGTCCTTTTTTGATGCAATATCTGAAGGTCCTAGGTCATGTCCAAGGCCCCAAAGCCAAATAAAAAGTCAATAATCGATATATAAAACGTTATTGTACTACTTTTTACTGGCTATCACATGAACATAGAAGTTTCATCTGTGTTCTACTATGGCGCTGTTAGTGTTTCCGCATACCGGAGCACGCGACATAGCTTTGCAGACGATAAATGTAACCGTTTCAGAGAGAAGAGCGGCGAATGTGACGTTCTGCCTTTAAGTCGATTTGATAAGAAATGACGAAAACTGACGGATTTCTCAGGTTTTTGCTACATATGAACACTTTTCACATTCTCCCATGCAACGCAACTGCTAGTCCTGCTTTGATGCAATGTCGTAAGGTCCTAGCTCATGTCCATGACCCCAAAGCCAGCTAAAAAGTCAATAATCGATATCTAAAACGTTATTGTACTACTTCTTACTGGCTATTACATCAACTTAGAAGTTTCATCAGTGTTCTGCTATGGTGCTGTTAGTGTCTCCGCAAACCGCAGCACGAGACATAGCTTTGCAGACGATAAATGTAACCGTTTCAGAGAGAAGAGCGACCAATGTGACGATCTGGCTTTAAGTCGATTTGATAAGAAATGACGAAAACGGACGGATTTCTCAGGTTCTTAATACATATGAACACTTTTCACTTTCTCCCGTGCAACGCAGTTGCTAGTTCTCCTTTGATGCAAAACCTTAAGGTCCTATCGCATGTCCAAGGCCCCAAAGCCAGCTAAAAAGTCAATAATCGATATCTAAAACGTTATTGTACTACTTCGTACTGGCTATTACATCAACTTGGAAGTTTCATCTGTGTTCTACTATAGTGCTGTTAGTGTCTCCGCATACCGCAGCACGCGACATAGCTTTGCAAACGATAAATGTAACCGTTTCAGAGAGAATAGCGAACAATATGACGATCTGGCTTTAAGTCGATTTGATAAGAAATGACGAAAACGAACGGATTTCTCGGGTTTTTACTACATATGAACACTTATCACATTCTCCCGTGCAACGCAGCAGCTGGTCCTCCTTTGATGCAAAGTCTTAAGTTCCTAGCTCATGTCCAAGACCCAAAAGCCAGCTAAAAAGTCAATAGTCGATATCCAAAACGTTATTGTACTACTTCATACTGGCTATTACATCGACTTAGAAGCTTCTTCTGTGTTCTACTATGGTGCTTTTAGTGTCTCCGCATACCGCAGGACGCGCCATAGCTTTGCAGACGATAAATGTAACCGTTTCAGAGATATGAGCGGCCAATGAGACGATCTGACATTAAGTCGATTCGATATCAAATGACGAAAACGGACGGATTTCTCAGGTTTTTACTACACATGAACACTATTTACACTCTCCCGTGATACGCGGCTGCTAGTCCTCCTTTCGTGAAAAATCGTAAGGTCCTAGCTCATGTCCAAAGCACCAAAGAGGCTAAAAATTCAATATTCGATAACTAAAACTGGAATTGTACTACATCTTACTGGCTATAACATAAACGGACAAAAAGTCAAAAATCGATAACTACAATTAAAATTGTACTACTTCTTACTGACTATTACATCAACATATAGCCTTCATCTGTGTTCTGCTATGGTGCTTTTAGTGTCTCCGCATACCGCAGCACGCGACATAGCTTTGCAGACGATAAATGTAACCGTTTCAGAGAGAAGAGCGACCAATTTGACGATATGGCTTTAAATCGATTTGGTAAGAAATGACGAAAACGGACGGATTTCACAGGTTTTTACTACATATGAACACTTTTCACTTTCTCCCGTGCAACGCAGCTGCTAGTTCTCCTATGATGCAAAATTTTAAGGTCCTAGCTCATGTCCAAGGCCCCAAAGCCAGCTAAAAAGTCAATAATCGATATCTAAAACGTTATTGTACTACTTCTTACTGGCTATTACATCTACTTAGAAGTTTCATCAGTGTTCTACTATGGTGCTGTTAGTGTCTCCGCATACCGCAGCACGCGACATAGCTTTGCAGACGATAAATGTAACCGTTTCAGAGAGAAGAGCGACCAATGTGACGATATGGCTTTAAATCGATTTGGTAAGAAATGACGAAAACGGACGGATTTCTCAGGTTTTTACTACAGATGAACACTTTTCACATTCTCCCGTGCAACGCAGCTGCTAGTCCTCCTTTGATGCAAATTCTTAAGGTCCTAGCTCATGTCCAAGAACCCAATGCCAGCTAAAAAGTCAATAATCGATATCTAAAACGTTATTGTACTACATTTACTGGCTATAACTTCAACTTAGAAGATTCATCAGTGTTCTACTATGGTGCTCTTAGTGTCTCTGCATATCGCAGCACGCGACATAGCTTTGCAGACGATAAATGTAACCTTTTCAGAGAGGAGAGCGTCCAATGTGACGTCCTGGCTTTATGTCGTTTTGATAAGAAATTACGAAAACGGACGGATTTCTCAGGTTTTTACTGCATATGAACACTTTGCACATTCTCCCGTGCAACGGAGCATCTAGTCCTCCTTTGATGCAAAATCTTAAGTCCTAGCTCATGTCCAAGGCCCCAAAACCAGCTAAAAATCAATAATCGATATCTAAAACGTTATTTTACTACTTCTTACTGGCTATTACATCAACTTAGTAGTTTCATCTGTGTTCTGCTATGGTGCTGTTAGTGTCTCCGCATACCGCAGCACGCGACATAGCTTTGCAGATGATAAATGTAACAGTTTCAGAGAGAAGAGCGACCAATGTGACGATCTGGCTTTAAGTCGATTTGATAAGAAATGACGAAAACGGACGGATTACTCAGGTTTTTACTACATATGAAAACTTTTCACATTCTCCCGTGTAACGCAGCTGCTAGTCCTCCTTTGATGCAAAATCTTAAGGCCCTAGCTCATGTCCAAGGCCCCAAAGCCAGCTAAAAAGTCAATAATCGATATCTAAAACGTTATTGCACTACTTCTTATTGGCAATTACTACAACTTAGAAGCTTCTTCTGTGTTCTACTATGGTGCTGTTAGTGTCTCTTCATACCGTAGCACGCGACACAGCTTTGCAGACGATAAATGTAACCGTTTCAGAGAGAAGAGCGACCAATGTGACGATCTGGCTTTAAGTCGATTTGATAAGAAATGACGAAAACGGACGAATTTCCACGATTTTACTACATATGTACACTTTTCTCATTCTCCCGTGCAACGCAGCTGCTAGTTCTCCTTTGATGCAAAATCTTAAGGTCCTAGCTCATGTCCAATTCATCAAAGCCAGCTAAAAAGTCAATAATCGATATCTAAAACGTTATTGTACTACTTCTTACTGGCAATTACATCAACTTGGAAGTTTCATCTGTGTTCTACTATGGTGCTGTTAGTGTCTCCGCATACCGCAGCACACGACATAGCTTTGCAGATGATAAATGTAACAGTTTCAGAGAGAAGAGCGGCCAATTTGACGATCTGGCTTTAAGTCGATTTGATAAGAAATGACGAAAACGGACGGATTTCTCAGGTTTTTACTACATATGAGCAATCTTCACATTCTCCCGTGCAACGCAGCTGCTAGTCCTTTTTTGATGCAATATCTGAAGGTCCTAGGTCATGTCCAAGGCCCCAAAGCCAAATAAAAAGTCAATAATCGATATATAAAACGTTATTGTACTACTTTTTACTGGCTATCACATGAACATAGAAGTTTCATCTGTGTTCTACTATGGCGCTGTTAGTGTTTCCGCATACCGGAGCACGCGACATAGCTTTGCAGACGATAAATGTAACCGTTTCAGAGAGAAGAGCGGCGAATGTGACGTTCTGCCTTTAAGTCGATTTGATAAGAAATGACGAAAACTGACGGATTTCTCAGGTTTTTGCTACATATGAACACTTTTCACATTCTCCCATGCAACGCAGCTGCTAGTCCTGCTTTGATGCAATGTCGTAAGGTCCTAGCTCATGTCCATGACCCCAAAGCCAGCTAAAAAGTCAATAATCGATATCTAAAACGTTATTGTACTACTTCTTACAGGCTATTACATCAACTTAGAAGTTTCATCAGTGTTCTGCTATGGTGCTGTTAGTGTCTCCGCAAACCGCAGCACGAGACATAGCTTTGCAGACGATAAATGTAACCGTTTCAGAGAGAAGAGCGACCAATGTGACGATCTGGCTTTAAGTCGATTTGATAAGAAATGACGAAAACGGACGGATTTCTCAGGTTCTTAATACATATGAACACTTTTCACTTTCTCCCGTGCAACGCAGTTGCTAGTTCTCCTTTGATGCAAAACCTTAAGGTCTTATCGCATGTCCAAGGCCCCAAAGCCAGCTAAAAAGTCAATAATCGATATCTAAAACGTTATTGTACTACTTCGTACTGGCTATTACATCAACTTGGAAGTTTCATCTGTGTTCTACTATAGTGCTGTTAGTGTCTCCGCATACCGCAGCACGCGACATAGCTTTGCAAACGATAAATGTAACCGTTTCAGAGAGAATAGCGAACAATATGACGATCTGGCTTTAAGTCGATTTGATAAGAAATGACGAAAACGAACGGATTTCTCGGGTTTTTACTACATATGAACACTTATCACATTCTCCCGTGCAACGCAGCAGCTGGTCCTCCTTTGATGCAAAGTCTTAAGTTCCTAGCTCATGTCCAAGACCCAAAAGCCAGCTAAAAAGTCAATAGTCGATATCCAAAACGTTATTGTACTACTTCATACTGGCTATTACATCAAGTTAGAACTTTCATCAGTGTTCTACTATGGTGCTGTTAGTGTCTCTGCATACCGCAGCACGCGACATAGCTTTGCAGACGATAAATGTAACCTATTCAGAGAGAAGAGCGCCCAATGTGACGTTCTGGCTTTAAGTCGATTTGATAAGAAATGACGATAACGGACGGATTTCTCAGGATTTTACTACATATGAACACTTTTCACATTCTCCCGGGCAACGCAGCTGCTAGTCCTCCTTTGATGCAAAATCTTAAGGTCCTAGCTCATGTCCAATTCCCCAAAGCCAGCTAAAAAGTCAATAAACGATATCTAAAACGTTATTGTACTACTTCTTACTGGCAATTACATCAACTTGGAAGTTTCATCTGTGTTCTACTATGGTGCAGTTAGTGTCTCCGCATACCGCAGCACACGACATAGCTTTGCAGATGATAAATGTAACAGTTTCAGAGAGAACAGCGGCCAATTTGACGATCTTACTTTAAGTCGATTCGATAACAAATGATGAAAACGAACGGATTTCTCAGTTTTATACTACATATGAACAGTTTTCACACTCTCCTTTGCAACGCGGCTGCTAGTCCTCCTTTCATGCAAAATCGTAAGGTCCTAGCTAATGTCCAAGTCACCAAAGAATCAAAAATCGATAACTAAGTCTTGAATTGTACTGCGTCTTACTGGCTATTAGATCAACTTAGAAGCATCTTATGTGTTCTGCCATGCTGCTTTTAGTCTCTCCGCATACCGGAGCACGCGACATAGCTTTGCAGACGATAAATGTAACCGTTTCAGAGAGAAGAGCGGCCAATTTGACGATCTTACTTTAAGTCGATTCGATATCAAATGACGAAAATAAACGGATTTCTCAGGTTTTTACTACATATGAAACCTTTTCACATTCTCCCGTGCAACGCGGCTGCTAGTCCTCATTTCTTCAAAAATCTTAAGGTTCTAGCACATGTCCAAGGCACCAAAGAAGGGTAAAAAGTCAATAATCAGTAACTAAAATTTGAATTGTACTGCTTCTTACTGGCTATTACTTCAACTTAGAAGCTTCTTCTGTGTTTTACTATGGTGCTTTTAGTGTCTCCGCATGCCGCATCACGCGACATAGCTTTGCAGATGATAAATGTAGCCGTTTCAGAGAGAAGAGCGGCCCATGTGACGATCTGGCTTTAAGTCGATTCGATAACAAATGGCGAAAACGTACGGATGTCTCAGGTTTTTACAACATATGGACACTTTTCACATTCTCCCGTGCAACTCGGCTGCTAGTCCTCCTATCATGCAAAATGTTAAGGTCCTAGCTCATGTCAAAGGCATCTAAGAAGTGTAAAAAGTCAATAATCGATAACTAAAACTTGAATTGTACTGCTTCTTACTGGGTATTAGATCAACTTAGAAGCATCTTATGTGTTCTGCCATGCTGCGTTTAGTCTCTCCGCATACCGGAGCACGCGACATAGCTTTGCAGACGATAAATGTAACCGTTTCAGCGAGAAGAGCAGCTAATGTGACGATCAGGTTTTAGTCGATTCGTTATGAAGTGACGGAAACGGACGGATTTCTCAGGTTTTTACTACATATGAACACTTTTCACATTCTCCCGTGCAACGCAACTGATAGTCCTCGTTTCATGCAAAATGTAACCGTTTCAGATAGAAGGGCGGCCAATGTGACGATCTGGCTTTAAGTCGATTCGATAACAAATGACGAAAACGGACGGATTTCTGAGGTATTTATACATACGAACACTTTTCACATTCTCCCGTCCAACGCGGCTGCTAGTCCTACTGTCATACAAGATATTAAGGTCCTAGCTCATGTCCAAGGCACCAAAGAAGGGTAAAAAGTCATTAATCGATAACTAAAACTTGAATTGTACTGCTTCTTATGGCCGTTACATCAACTTAGAAGCTTCTTCTCTGTTCTACTATAGTGCTTTTAGTGACTCCTTATACCGCAACACGCGACATAGCTTTGCAGACGATAAATGTAACCGTTTCAGCGAGAAGAGTAGCCAATGTGACGATCTGGCTCTAAGTCGATTCGGTAACAAATGGCGAAAAAAAAGGGATTTCTCAGGTTTTTGCTACATATGAACACATTTCATATTCTCCCGTGGAACGCGGCTGCTAGTGATCCTTTCATGCAAAATCTTAAGGTCCTAGCTTATGTCCAAGGCACCAAAGCCGGCTAAAAAGTCAATAATCGATAATTAAAACTTAGTTTGTACCACTTCTTACTGGCTAATACATCAACTTAGAAGCTTCATCTGTGTTCTACTATGGTTCTTTTAGCGTCTCCGCATACCGCAGCACGCGACATAGCTTTGCAGACGATAAATGCATCCGTTTCAGAGAGAAGAGCGGAAAATGTGGCGATCTTGCTGTAAGTCGATTCAGTAACATATGATGAAAACGGTCGGATTTCTCAGGTTTTCACTACATATGAACACTTTTCACATTCACCCGTGACACGGGGCTGCTAGTCCTCCTTTCATGCAAAATCGTAAGGTCCTAGCTAATGTCCAAGTCACCAAAGAATCAAAAATCGATAACTAAATCTTGAATTGTACTGCTACTTACTGGCTATTAGATAAACTTAGAAACCTAATATGTGTTCTGCTATGCTACTATTAGTCTCTCCGCATACCGGAGCACGCGACATAGCTTTGCAGACGATAAATGTAACAGTTTCAGAGAGAAGACCGGCCAATGTGACGATCTAGCTTTAAGCCGATGAGATAACAAATGCCGAAAACGGACTGATTTCTCAGGTTTTTACAACATATGAACACTTTTCACACTCTTTCGTGCAACGCGGCTGCTAGACCTCCATTCATGCAAAACCTTAAGGTCCTAGCTCATGTCCAAGGAATCAAAGAAGAGAAAAACTCAATAATTGATAGCTATAACTTTAATTGTACTACTTCTTATTGGCTAATACATCAACTTAGAATCTTCATACGTGTTCTACTATGGTGCTTTTAGTGTATCCGCATACCGCAGCACGCGTCACAGCTTTGCAGACGATAAATGTAAGCGTTTCAGAGAGAAGAGCGGCCTATGTGGCGATCTGGCTTTTAGTCTATTCGATAACAAATGACGAAAACGGACGGATTTCTCAGGTTTTTACTACATATGAACACTTTTCACATTCCCCCGTACAACGCGGTTCCTAGTCCTCCTTTCATACAAAATCTTAAGGTCCAAGCCCATGTCCAAGGCACCAAAGAAGAGTAAAAAGTCAATAATCGATAACTAAAATCTAAATTGAACTGCTTCGTACTGGCTATTACATCAACTTAGAAGCTTCTTCTGTGTTTTACTATGGTGCTTTTAGTGTCTCCGCATACCGCATCACGCGACATAGCTTTGCAGACGATAAATGTAGCCGTTTCAGAGAGAAGAGCGGCCAATGTGACGATCTGCTTTAAGTCGATTCGTAAACAAATGACGAAAACGGACGGATTTCTCAGGTTTTTACTACATATGAAACCTTTTCACATTCTCCCGTCCAACGCGGCTGCTAGTCCTCCTTTCATTCAAAATCTTAAGGTCTTAGCTCATGTCCAAGGCACCAAAGAAGCGTAAATAGTCAATAATCGATAACTAAAGCTTGAATTGTACTGCTTCTTACTGGCTATTACATCAACTTATAAGCTTCTTCTGTTTTCTACTATGGTGCTTTTAGTATCTCCGCATACCACAGCACACGACATAGCTTTGCAGACGATAAATGTAACCGTTTCAGAGAGAAGAGCGGCCAAGTGACGATCTGGCTTTAAGTCGATTCGATAACAAATGACGAAAATAAACGGATTTCTCTGGTTTGGTTTTTACTACATATGAACACTTTTCACATTCTCCCGTCCAACGCGGCTGCTAGTCCTCCTTTCTTCAAAAATCTTAAGGCTCTAGCACATGTCCAAGGCACCAACGAAGGGTAAAAAGTCAATAATCGGTAACTAAAATTTGAATTGTACTGCTTCTTACTGGCTATTACTTCAACATAGAAGCTTCTTCCGTGTTTTACTATGGTGCTTTTAGTGTCTCCGCATACCTCATCACGCGACACAGCTTTGCGGACGATAAATGTAACCGTTTCAGAGAGAAGAGTTGAAAATGTGGCGATCTTGCTGTAAGTCGATTCAGTAACATATGATGAAAACGGACGGATTTCTCAGGTTTTTACTACATATGAACACTTTTCACATTCTCCCGTGACACGTGGCTGCTAGTCCTCAATTCATGCAAAATCTTAAGGGCCTACCTCATGTCTAAGGCACCAAAGCCGGCTAAAAAGTCAATAATCGATAACTAAAACTTGAATTGTACTACTTCTTACTGTCTATTACATCCAATTAGAAGCTTCATCTGTGTTCTACTATGGAGCTTTTAGTGTCTCCGCATGCCGCAGCACGTGACTTAGCATTGCAGACGATAAATGTGACCGTTTCAGAGAGAAGAGCGGCCAATGTGACGATCTGACATTAAGTCGATTGGATAACAAATGACGAAAACGCATGGATTTCACAGATTTTTATTACATGTGAACACTTTTCACATTCTCCCGTGCAACGTGGCTGCTAGTCCTCCTTTCATGGAAAATCTTAAGGTCCTAGCACATATCAAAGGCATCAAAGCTAGGTAAAAAGTCAATGATCGATAACTAATACTTGAATTGTACTACTTCTTACTGGTTATTACATCAACTAAGAAGCTTCATCTGTGTTCTACTAAGTGCATTTAGTGTTTCCGCATACCGCAGCACGCGACATAGTTTTGCAGACGATAAATGCAACCGTTTAGAGAGAAGAGCGGCTAATGTGACGATCTGGCTTTAAGTCGATTCCATAACAAACGACGAAAACGGACGGATTTCTCAGGTTTTTACCATATATGAACACTTTTCACATTCTCCCGTTCAACGAGGTTGCTACTCCTCCTTTCTTGCAAAATCTTAAGTTCCTAGCTCATGTCCAAGGCACGAAAGAGGGGTGAATAGTCAATAATCGATAACTAAAACATGAATTGTACTACTTGTTACTGTGTATCACACCAACGTAGAAGCTTCATCTGTGTTATACTATGGTGCTTTTAGTGTCTCTGCACACCGCAGCATGCGACACAGTTTTGCAGACGATACATGTAACCGTTTCAGAGAGAAGAGCGGCCAATGTGACGATCTGGCATTAAGTCGATTCGTTATGAAATGACGGAAACGGACGGATTTCTCAGGTTTTTACTACATATGAACGCTTTACACTCTCTCTCGTGCAACGCGGCTGCTAGAACTCCTTTCATGCAAAATCTTAAGGTCCTAGTTCATGTCCAAGGCACCGAAGAAGGGTAAAAAGTCAATAATCGAAAACTAATGCTCGAATTGTACTGCTTCTTACTGGCTATTACTTGAACGTAGAAGCTTCATCTGTGTTCTACTATGGTGTTTTTAGTGACGCCGCATACCGCAGCGCTCGACATAGCTTTGCAGACGAGAAATGTAACCGTTTCAGAGAGAGGAGCGGCCAATGTGGCGATCTGGCTTCAAGTCGATTCGAAAACAAATGACGAAAACGGACGGATTTCTCAGGTTTTTACTACATATGAACGCTTTTCACATTCTCCAATGTAACGCGGCTGCTAGTTCTCCTTTCATGCAAAATCTTAAGGTCCTAGCTCATGTCCAAGGCACCAAAGAAGGGTAAAAAGGCAATAATCGATAACTAAAACATGAATTGTACTGCTTCTTACTGGCTATTAGATCAACTTAGAAGCCTCTTATGTGTTCTGCTATTCTGCTTTTAGTCTCTCCGCATTCCGGAGCACGCGACATTGCTTTGCAGACTATAAAAGTAAACGTTTCAGAGAGAAGAGCGGCCAATGTGACGATCCAGCTTTAAGCCGATGAGATAACAAAAGACGAAAACGGACGGATTTCTCAGGTTTATGCTACATACGAACACGTTTCACATTCACTCATGCAACGTGGCTCCCAGTCCTCCATTCAGGCTAAATCTTAAGGTCCTAGCTCATGTCCAGTGCACCAAAGTAGGGTAAAAAGTCAATAATCGATAACTAAAACATGAATTTACTACCTCTTACTGGCTATTACATCAACTTAGAAGCTTCATCTGTGTTCTACCATGGTGCTTTTAGTGTCTCCGCATAAAGCAGAGCGTGACATAGCTTTGCAGACGATAAATGTAACCGTTTCAGAGAGAAGTGCGGCCAATGTAACGCTCTGGCTTAAATCGATTCGATATCAAATGATGAAAACGAATAAGTTTCTCAGGTTTTTACTACATATGAACTCTATTCACATTCGCCCGTGCAACGCGGCTGCTAGTCCTGTTTTCATGCAAAATCGTAAGGTCCTAGCTCATGTCCAAATCACCAAAGAAGGGTATAAAGTCAATAATCGATAGCTAAAACTTGAATTGTACTGATTCTTACTGGCTATTACATCAACATAGTAGCTTCTTCTGTGTTCTACTATGGTGCTTTTAGTGTCTACGCATAGAGCAGTGCGCGACATAGCTTTGCAGCCGATAAATGTAACCATTTCAAAGAGAAGAGCGGCCAATGTGACGATCTGGCTTTAAGTCGATTCGTTTAAAAATGAAGAAAACGGATGGATTTCTCAGGTTTTTACTACATATGTAAACTTTTCACATTCTCCCGTGCAACGCGGCTGCTATTCCTAATTTTATGAAAAATCGTTAGATCATAACTCATGTGCAAGGCACCAAAGAAGGGTAAAAGTCAATAATCGATAACTAAAATTTGAATTGTACTGCTTCTTACTGGCTATTACATCAACTTAGAAGCTTCTTCAGTGTTCTACTATGGCGATTTAGTGTCTCCGCATACCGCAGCACGCAACATAGCTTTGCAGACGATAAATGTAACCGTTTCAGAGGCAAGTGCGGCCAATGTGACGATGTGGCTTTCAGTCGCTTCCATAATAAATGATGAAAACGGTAGGATTTATCAGGTTTTTACAACATATGAACACATTTCGCATTCTCACGTGCAACGCGTCAGTTAGTCCTCCTTCCATGCAAAATCTAAAGGCCCTAGCTCCTGTCCAAGGCACGAAAGCCGGCTAAAAAGTCAATAATCGATAACTAAAACTTGAATTGTTCTACTTCATACTTTCTATTACATCAGCTTAGAAGATTCATCTGTGTTCTACTATGGTGCTTTTAGTGTCTCCGCATACCGGTGCACGCGACATAGCTTTGCAGACGATAAATGTAACCGTTTCAGAGAGAAGAGCTTCCAATGTAGCGATCTGGCTTAAAGTCGATTTGATAACAAATGACGAAAACGGGCCAATATCTTAGGTTTTTACTACATATGAACACTTTACGCACTTTCCCGTGCAACGCAGCTACTAGTCCTCCTTTCATGCAAAATCTTAAGGTATTAGCTCACGTCCAAGGCACCAAAGCCGGCTAAAAAGTCAATAATCGATAACTAAAACATGAATTGTACCACTTCTTACTGGCTATTACATCAACTAAGAAGCTTCTTCTGGTTTCTATGGTGTTTTTAGTGTCTCCGCATACCGCACGCAGCGACATAGCTTTGCAGACGGTAAATTTAATCGTTTCAGAGGGAAGAGCGGCCAATGTGACGATCTGGCTTTAAGTCGATTCGACAACAATTGACGAAAACATACCGATTTCTCAGGTTTTCACTACATATGAACACTTTTCACATTCACCTCAGTACCGCGGCGGCTAGTTTTCCTTTCATGCAAAATCTTAAGGACCTAGCTCATGTCCAAGGCACCAAAGCCGGCTAAAAAGTCAATAACCGAAAACTAAAACTTGAATTGTACTACTTCTTACTGGGTATTACATCAACTTAGAAGCTCCTTCTGTGTTCTACTGTGCTTTTAGTGTCTCTGCATACCGCACCCAGCGACATAGGTTTGCAGACGGTAAATTTAACCGTTTCAGAGGGAAGAGCGGCCAATGTGATGATCTGGCCTTAAGTCGATTTGATGACAATGACGAAAACGGACGGTCTTCTCAGGTTTTTACAACATATGAACACTTTTCACATTTTCCCGTGCAACGCGGCTGCTAGTCCTCCTTTCATGCTAATATTAAGGTCCTAGCTCATGTCCAAGGGACTAAAGCCGGCTAAAAAGTCAATAATCGAAAACTAAAACTTGAATTCTACTACTTCTTACTACCTATTACATCAAATTAGAAGCTTCTACTGTGTTCTACTATGGTGCTTTTAGTGTCTCCGCATACCGCAGCATGCGACATAGCTTTGCAGATGATAATTGTAATCGTTTCAGGGAGAAGAGCTGCCAATGTGACGATCTGGCTTTAAGTCGATTTGATCAGAAATGACGAAAACGGACGGATTTCTCAGGTTTTTACTACATATGAACACTTTTTACATTGTCCCGTGCAACGCGGCTAATAGTCCTTCTTTCATGCAAAATCTTAAGGTCCTATCTCATGTCAAATGCACCAAAGCCGGCTAAAAAGTCAATAATCGAAAACTAAAACTTGAATTGTACTACTTCTTACGGGCTATTACTTTAACTTAGAAGCTTCTTCTGTTTTGTACTATGGTGCTTTAAGTGTCTATGCATACTGCACGAAGCGACATAGCTTTGCAGACGATAAATAAAACCGTTTCAGAGGGAAGAGCGGCCAATGTGACGATCTGGCTTTAAATCGATTCGATAACAAATGACGAAAACGGCCGGATTTCTCAGGTTTTTACTACATATGAGAACTTTTCACATTCTCCCATGCAACGCGGCTAATAGTCCTCCTTTCATGCAAAATCTTAAGGTCCTAGCTGCTGTACAAGGCACCAAAGCCAGGTGAAAAGTGAATAATCGATAACGAATACATGAATTGCACTACTTCTTACTGGCTATAACATCAACTTAGAAGCTTCATCTGTGTTCTAGTATAGTGCTTTTAGTGTCTCCGCATAACGTAGCTCGCGACATATCTTTGGAGACGATAAATGTAACGATTTCAGAGTTAAGAGCGGCCAATGTAACGATCTGGCTTTAAGTCGATTCGATAACAATTGACGAAAACATACGGATTTCTCAGGTTTTTACTACATATGAACACTTTTCACATTCACCCGTGTAACGCGGCTGTTAGTCCTCCTTCCACGCAAAATCTTAAGGTCCTAGCTCATGCCCAAGGCACCAAAGCCGGCTAAAAAGTCAATAATCGATAATAAAACGTGAATTGTACTACTTCTTACTGGCTATTACATAAACTCAAAAGTTTTTTCAGTGTTCTACTATGGTGCTTTTAGTGTCTCCGCGTACCGGAGAACGCTACATAGCTTTGCAAACGATATATGTAACCGTTTCAGAGAGAAGAGCCGACAATGTGACGATCTGGCTTTAAGTCGATTCGATAACAAATGACGTAAACGGAGGGATTTCTCACGTTTTTACTATATATGATCATTTTTCACATTCTCCCGTGCAATGCGGCTGCTAGTCCTCCTTTCATGCAAAATCTTAAGGTCCTAGCTCATGTCCAATGCACCAAAACCGGCTAAAAAGTCAATAAACGATACCTAAAACTTGAATTGTACTACTTCTTACTGGCTATTACATGAACTTAGAAGCTTCATCTGTATTCTACTATGACGCTTTTAGTGTTTTCGCTTACATCAGCACGCGACATAGCTTTGCAGACGGTAAATATAACCGTTTCAGAGAGAAGAGCACCGAATGTACGTCCTGCTTTAAGTCGATTCGATAACAAATGACGAAAACGGCCGGAATTCTCAGGTTTTTACGACATATGAACACTTTTCACATTCTCCCGTCCAACGCGGCTGCTAGTCCTCCTTTCATGCAAAATCATAAGGTTCTAGCTCATGCCCAAAGCATCAAAATTGGTTAAGAAGTCAATAATCGATAACTAAAACGTGAATTTTACTACTTTTTACTCGGTATTACATCAACTTAGAAGCTACTTCTGTGTTCTACTATGGTGATTTTAGTGACTCCGCATACCGCACCCAGCGACATAGGTTTGCAGACGGTAAATTTAACCGTTTCAGAGAGAAGACCGGCCATTTTGACGATCTGGCTTTAAGTCGATTCGACAACAATTGACGAAAACATACCGATTTCTCAGGTTTTCACTACATATGAACCCTTTTCACATTCACCCCAGTAACGCGGCTGCTAGTTTTCCTTTCATGCAAAATCTTAAGGACCTAGCTCATGTCCAAGGCACCAAAGCCGGCAAAAAAGTCAATAACCGAAAACTAAAACTTGAATTGTACTACTTCTTACTGGGTATTACGTCAACTTAGAAGCTTCTTCTGTGTTCTACGGTGCTTTTAGTGTCTCCGTATACCGCACCCAGCGACATAGGTTTGCAGACGGTAAATTTAACCGTTTCAGAGGGAAGAGCGGACAAAGTGATGATCTGGCTTTAAGTCGATTTGATAACAATGACAAAAACGGACGGACTTCTGAGGATTTTTTTTACATATGAACACTTTTCACATTCTCCCGTGCAACACGGCTGCTAGTCCTCCTTTCATGCAAAATCTTAAGGTCCTAGCTCATGTCCAAGGCACCAAAAAATCTAAAAGGTCAATAATCGAAAACTAAAACTTGAAGTGCAGTACTTCTTACTGGCTATTACATCAACTTAGAAGCTTCATCTGTGTTCTACTATGGTGCTTTTAGTGTCTCCGCATGCCGCAGCATGCGACATAGCTTTGCAGATGATAATTGTAATCGTTTCATTGAGATGCGCGGCCAATGTGATGATCTGGCTTTAAGTCCTTTCGATAACAAATGACGAAAAGGGCCGGATTTCTCAGGTTTTTACTACTTATGAACACTTTTTACATTGTCCCGTACAACGCGGCTAATAGTCCTCCTTTCATGCAAGAACTTAAGGTCGTAGCTCATGTACAAGGCACCAAAGCAGGCTAAAAAGTGAATAATCGATAACGAAAACTTGAATTGTACTACTTCTTACGGGCTATTACATTAACTTAGAAGCTTCTTCTGTGTTGTACTATGGTGCTTTAAGTGTCTATGCATACTGCACCCAGCGACATAGCATTGCAGACGATAAATAATACCGATTCAGAGGGAAGAGCGGCCAATGTGACAATCTGGCTTTAAGTCGATTCGATAAGAATTGACGAACACGGTCGGATTTCTCAGGTTTTCACCACATATGAACACTTTTCACATTCACCCGTGTAACGCGGCTGCTAGTCCTCCTTTCACACAAAATCTTAAGGTCCTAGCTCATGCCCAAGGCACCAAAGCCGGCTAAAAAGTCAATAATCGATAGCTAAAACGTGAATTGTACTACTTCTTACTGGCTATTACATAAACTTAGGAGATTGTTCAGTGTTCTACTATGGTGCTTTTAGTGTCTCCGCATACCGCAGAACGCGACATAGCGTTGTGGACGGTAAATATAACCGTTTCAGAGAGAAGAGCCCCCAATGTGACTACCTGGCTTTAAGTCGATTCGATAACAAATGACGAAAACGGAGGGATTTCTCATGTTTTCAGTATATATGAACATTTTTCACAGTATCCCGTGCGATGCGTCTCTTACACTTCCCTACATGCAAAATCGTAAAGTCCTAGCTCATTTCCAAAGCACCAAAGAAAATTAAATGGTCAATAATCGATAACTAAAACTTGAATTTTACTGTTTCTTACTGGCTCTTACATCAACTTAGAAGCTTCTTCTGTATTTTACTATGGTGCTTTTAGTGTCTCCGCATACCGCAGCACGCGTCATAGCTTTGCAGACGGTAAATATAACCGTTTCAGAGAGAAGAGCGGCCAATGTACGTCCTGGCTTTAAGTCGATTCGATAACAAATTACGAAAACGGACGGATTTCTCAGGTTTTTACTACATATGAACACTTTTCACATTCTCCCGTGCAACGCGGCTGATAGTCCTCCTTTCATGCAAAATCTTAATGTCCTAGCTGCTGTAAAAGGCACCAAAGCCGGGTGAAAAGTGAATAATCGATAACGAATACTTGAATTGCACTACTTCTTACTGGCTATGACATCAACTTAGAAGCTTCATCTGTGTTCTAGTATAGTGCTTTTAGTGTCTCCGCATTACATAGCTCGCGACCTATCTTTGGAGACGATAAATATAACGGTTTCAGAGGGAAGAGCGGCCAATGTAACGACCTGGCATTAAGTCGATTCGATAACAATTGACGAACACGGACGGATTTGTCAGGTTTTTACTACATATGAACACTTTTCACAGTCTCCCGTGCAACGCGGATGCTAGTCGTCCTTTCATGCAAAATCGTAAGGTCCTAGCTCATGCCCAAGGCACAAAAAAGGCTGAAAAGTCAATAATCGATAACTAAAACCTTAATTGTACTACTTCTTATTGGGTATTACGTCAACTTAGAAGCTACTTCTGTGTTCTACTATGGTGATTGTAGTGTCTCCGCATACCGCAGCACGCGACATAGCTTTGCAGACGATAAATGTAACCGTTTCAGAGAGAAGAGCGGCTAATATGAGGATCTGGCTTAAAGTCGATTTGATAACAAATGACGAACACAGGCGAATATCTTAGGTATTTACTACATATGAACACTTTTCACATTCTCCCGTGCAACACGGCTGCTAGTCCTCCTTTCATGCAAAATCATAAGGTTCTAGCTTATGCCCAAAGCATCAAAATTGGTTAAAAAGTCAATAATCGATAAATAAAACGTGAATTTTACTACTTTTTACTCGGTATTACATCAACTTAGAAGCTACTTCTGTGTTCCACTATGGTGATTTTAGTGACTCCGCATACCGCACCCAGCGACATAGGTTTGCAGACGGTAAATTTAAAAGTTTCAGAGGGAAGAGCGGCCAATGTGATGATCTGGCTTTAAGTCGATTTGATAACAATGACGAAAACGGACGGACTTCTCAGGATTTTACTACATATGAACACTTTTCACATTCTCCCGTGCAACACGGCTGCTAGTCCTCCTTTCAAGCAAAATCTTAAGGTCCTAGCTCATGTCCAAGGCACCAAAAAAGTCTAAAAGGTCAATAATCGAAAACTAAAACTTGAAGTGCAGTAGTTCTTACTGGCTATTACATCAACTTAGAAGCTTCGTCTGTGTTCTACTATGGTGCTTTTAGTGTCTCCGCATACCGCAGCATGCGACATAGCTTTGCAGATGATAATTGTAATCGTTTCAGGGAGAAGAGCGGCCAATGTGACGATCTGGCTTTAAGTCGATTCGATAACAAATGACGAAAAGGGCCGGATTTCTCAGGTTTTTACTACATATGAACACTTTTTACATTGTCCCGTGCAACGCGGCTAATAGTCCTCCTTTCATGCAAAAACTTAAGGTCCTAGCTCATGTACAAGGCATCAAAGCAGGCTAAAAAGTGAATAATCGATAACGAAAACTTGAATTGTACTACTTCTTACGGGCTATTACATTAACTTAGAAGCTTCTTCTGTGTTGTACTATGGTGCCTTAAGTGTCTATGCATACTGCACCCAGCGACATAGCTTTGCAGACGACAGATAAAACCGTTTCAGTGAGAAGAGCGGGCAATGTGACGATCTCGCTATAAGTCGATTCGATAACAAATGGCGAACACGGACGGATATCTGAGGTTTTTACTACATATGAACACTTTTCACATTGTCCCGTGCAATGCGGCTGCTAGTCGTCCTTTCATGCAAAATCTTAAGGCCCTAGCTCATGCCCAAGGCACCAAATCCGGCTAAAAAGTCAATAATCGAAAACTAATACTTGAATTGTACTACTTCTTACTACATATTACATCAACTTAGAAGCTTCTACTGTGTTCTACTATGGTGCTTTTGGTGTCTCCGCATACCGCACCCAGCGACATAGGTTTGCAGTGGGTAAATGTAACCGTTTCAGAGGGAAGAGCGGCCACTGTGACGATCTGGCTTTAAGTCGATTCGATAACAATTGACGAACACGGACGGATTTGTCAGGTTTTACTACATATGAACACTTTTCACATTCTCCCGTGCAACGCGGCTGCTAGTCCTCCTTTCATGCAAAATCGTAGAGTCGTAGCTCATGTCCAAGGCACCAAAGCCAGCTAAAAAGTCAGTAATCGACAACTAAAACTTGCATTGTATGAATTCTTACTAGTTATTACATCAACGTAGAAGCTTCATCTGTGTTCTACTATGGTGCATTTAGTGTCTCCGCATTCCGTAACACGAGACATATCTTTGCAGACGATAAATGTAACCGTTTCAGAGAGAAGACCGGCCAATGTGACGATCTGGATTTAAGTCGATTCGATAACAAATGACGAAAACGGACGGATTTCTCAGGTTTTTACTACATATGAACACTTTTCACATTGTCCCTTGCAACGTGGCTGCTAGTCCTCCTTTCCTGCAAAATCGTATAGACGTAGCCCATATCCAAGGCACCAAAGCCGTCTAAAAAGTCAATAATCGATAACTAAAACTTGCATTGTATGACTTCTTACTGTCTATTACATCAACTTAGAAGCTTCATCTGTGTTCTACTATGGTACTTTTAGTGTCTCCGGATAACGTAGCAGGCGACATAGCTTTGCAGACGATAAATGTATTTGTTTCAGAGGGAAGAGCGGCCAATGTGACGATCTGGCTTTAAGTCGATTCCATAACAAATGACGAAAACGGACGAATTTCTCAGATTTTTACTACATATGAACACTTTTCACATTCTCCCCTGCAACGCTTCCACTAGACTTCCCTTCATGCAAAATCTTAATTTCCTAGCTCATGTCGAAGCACCAAAGAATGGTAAAAAGTCAGTAATCGATAACTAAAACTTGAATTGTACTACTTCTTACTGGCTATTACATCAACTTAGAGGCTTCATCTGTGCTCTGCAATGCTGCTTTTAGTGTCTCCGTATACCGCAGCACGCGACAGAGCTTTGCAGACGATAAATGCAACCGTTTATGAGAGAAGAGCGGCTAATATGACGATATGGCTTTAATTCGTTACGATAACAAATGACGAAAGCGGACAATTTTTCAGGTTTTTACTACATATGAAAACTTTTCACATTCCCCTGTGCAACGCGGTTGCTAGTCCTGAATTTCATGCAAAATCTTAAGGTCCTATTTCATGTCAAAGGCACCAAAGCCGGCTAAAAATTCAATAAACTATAACTAAAACTTGAATTGTACTACCTCTTACTGGCTATTACATTAACTTAGAAGGTTCATCTGTATTGTATTATGGTGCTTTTAGTGTCTCCGCATACCGCAGCACCGGACATAGCTTTGCAGACGATAAATGTAATCGTTTCAGAGAGAAGAGCGGCCAATGTGTCGATCTGGATTTAAGTCGATTCGATAACAAATGACGAAAACGGACGAATTTCTCAGATTTTTACTACATATGAACACTTGTCACTTTCTCCCCTGCAACGCGGCCACTAGACTTCCCTTCATGCCAAATCTTAAGGTCCTAGCTCATGTCCAAGCACCTAAGAATGGTAAAACGTCAATAATCGATAACAAAAACTTGAATAGTACTACTTTTTACTGGCTATTACATCAACTTAGAAGGTTCATCTGTGTTTTACTATGATGCTTTTAGTGTCTCCGGATAACGTAGCACGCCACATAGCTTTGCAGACGATAAATGTAATCGTTTCAGAGAGAAGAGCGGATAATGTGACGATCTGGCATTAAGTCGATTCGATAACAAATGACGAAAACGGACGGATTTTCAGGTTTTTACTACATATGAACACTTTTCACATTCGTCCGTGTAGCGCGGCTGCTAGTCCTCCTTTCATGCAAAATCTTAAGGTCCTAGCTCATGTCCAATGCACCAAAACCGGCTAATAAGTCAATAATCGATACCTAAAACTTGAATTGTACTACTTCTTACTGGCTATTACATGAACTTAGAAGCTTCATCTGGGTTCTACTATAGTGCTTTTACTGTCTCCGCATACCGCAGCACGCGACATAGCTTTGCAGACGATAAGTACAACCGTTTCAGAGAGAAGAGTGACCAATGTGACGATCTGGCATTAAGTCGATTCGATAACAAATGACGAAAACGGACGGATTTCTCAGGGTTTTACAACATATGAACACTTTTCACATTCTCCCGTGCAACGCGGCTGCTATTCCTCCTTTCATGCAAAATCTTAAAGTCCTAGGTCATGTCCAAGGCAACAAAGAAGGCTAAAAATTCAATAATCGATAATTAAAACTTGAAGTGTACTACATTTTACTGGCTATTACATAGCCGACTAAAAAGTCAAAAATCGATAACTAAAACTTGAATTGTACTACTTCTTACTGGCTATTACATCGACTTAAAAGCTTCTTCTGTGTTCTACTATGGTGCTTTTAGTGTCTCCGCAGACCGCAGGACGCGCCATAGCTTTGCAGACGATAAATGTAACCGTTTCAGAGATATGAGCGGCCAATGAGACGATCTGACATTAAGTCGATTCGATAACAAATGACGAAAACGGACGGATTTCTCAGGTTTTTACTACACATGAACACTTTTCACATTCTCCCGTGCAACGCAGCTGCTAGCCCTCCTTTGATGCAATGTCTTAAGGTCCTAGCTCATGTCCAAGTCCCAAAAGCCAGCTAAAAAGTCAATAATCGATATCTAAAACGTTATTGTACTACTTCTTACTGGCTAATACATCAACTTAGAAGTTTCATCAGTGTTCTACTATGGTGCTGTTAGTGTCTCCGCATACCGCAGCACGCGACATAGCTTTGCAGACGATAAATGTAACCGTTTCAGAGAGAAGAGCGACCAATATGACGATCTGGCTTTAAGTCGATCTGATAAGAAATGACGAAAACGGACGGATTTCTCAGGTTTTTACTACATATGAACACTTTTCACTTTCTCCCGTGCAACGCAGCTGCTAGTTCTCCTTTGATGCAAAATCTTAAGGTCCTAGCTCATGTCCAAGGCCACAAAGCCAGCTAAAATTCAATAATCGATATCTAAAACGTTATTGTACTACTTCTTACTGGCTATTACATCAACTTAGAAGTTTCATCTGTGTTCTACTATGGTGCTGTTAGTGTCTCCGCATACCGCAGCACGCGACATAGCTTTGCAGACGATAAATGTAACCGTTTCAGACAGAAGAGCGACCAATGTGACGATCTGGCTTTAAGTCGATTTGATAAGAAATGACGAAAACGAACGGATTTCTCAGGTTTTTGCTACATATGAACACTTTTCACATTCTCCCGTGCAACGCAGCTGCTAGTCCTCCTTTGATGCTAAGTCTTAAGTTCCTAGCTCATGTCCAAGTCCCCAAAGCCAGCTAAAAAGTCAATAATCGATATCTAAAACGTTATTGTACTACTTCTTACTGGCTATTACATCAACTTAGAAGTTTCATCAGTGTTCTACTATGGTGCTGTTAGTGTCTCCGCATACCGCAGCACGCGACATAGCTTTGCAGACGATAAATGTAACCGTTTCAGAGAGAAGAGCGACCAATATGACGATCTGGCTTTAAGTCGATTTGATAAGAAATGACGAAAACGGACGGATTTCTCAGGTTTTTACTACACATGAACACTTTTCACATTCTCCCGTGCAACGCAGCTGCTAGTCCTCCTTTGATGCAAAGTCTTAAGGTCCTAGCTCATGTCCAAGTCCCCAATCCCAGCTAAAAAGTCAATAATCGATATCTAAAACGTTATTGCACTACTTTTTACTGGCTATTACATCAACTTAGAAGTCTCATCATTGTTCTACTATGGTGCTGTTAGTGTCTCCGCATACCGCAGCACGCGACATAGCTTTGCAGACTATAAATGTAACCGTTTCAGAGAGAAGAGCGACCAATGTGACGATCTGGCTTTAAGTCGATTTGATAAGAAATGACGAAAACGGACGGATTTCTCAGGTTTTTACTACACATGAACACTTTTCACATTCTCCCGTGCAACGCAGCTGCTAGTTCTCTATTGATGCAAAATCTTAAGGTCCTAGCTCATGTCCACGACCCCAAAGCCAGCTAAAAAGTCAATAATCGGTATCTATAACGTTATTGTACTACTTCTTACTGGCTATTACATCAACTTAGAAGCTTCATCTGTTTTGTACTATGGTGCTGTTAGTGTCTCCGCATACCGCAGTACGCGACATAGCTTTGCAGACGATAAATGTAACCGTTTCAGATAGAAGAGCGACCAATGTGACGATCTGGCTTTAAGTCGATTTGATAAGAAATGACGAAAACGGACAGATGTCTCAGGTTTTTACTACATATGAACACTTTTCACATTCTCCCGTGCAACGCAGCTGCTAGTTCTCTTTTGATGCAAAATCTTAAGGTCCTAGCTCATGTCCAATACCCCAAAGCCAGCTAAAAAGTCAATAATCGGTATCTATAATGTTATTGTACTACTTCTTACTGGCAATTACATCAACTTAGAAGTTTCATCTGTTTTCTACTATGGTGCTGTTAGTGTCTCCGCATACCGCAGCATGTGACATAGCTTTACAGACGATAAATGTTACCATTTCAGAGAGAAGAGTGACCAATGAGACGATCTGGCTTTAAGTCGATTTGATAAGAAATGACGAAAACGAACGGATTTCTCAGGTTTTTGCTACATATGAACACTTTTCACATTCTCCCGTGCAACGCAGCTGCTAGTCCTCCTTTGATGCTAAGTCTTAAGTTCCTAGCTCATGTGCAAGACCCCAAAGCCAGCTAAATAGTCAATAATCGGTATCTATAACGTTATAGTACTACTTGTTACTGGCAATTACATTAACTTAGAAGTTTCATCTGTTTTCTACTATGGTGCTGTTAGTGTCTCCGCATACCGCAGCACGCGACATAGCTTTGCAGACGATAAATGTAACCGTTTCAGAGAGAAGAGCGACCAATGTGACGATCTGGCTTTAAGTCGATTTGATAAGAAATGACGAAAACGAACGGATTTCTCAGGTTTTTGCTACATATGAACACTTTTCACATTCTCCCGTGCAACGCAGCTGCTAGTCCTCCTTTGATGCTAAGTCTTAAGTTCCTAGCTCATGTGCAAGACCCCAAAGCCAGCTAAAAAGTCAATAATCGATATCTAAAACGTTATTGTACTACTTCTTACTGGCTATTACATCAACTTAGAAGTTTCATCAGTGTTCTACTATGGAGCTGTTAGTGTCTCCGCATACCGCAGCACGCGACATAGCTTTGCAGACGATAAATGTAACCGTTTCAGAGAGAAGAGCGACCAATATGACGATCTGGCTTTAAGTCGATTTGATAAGAAATGACGAAAACGGACGGATTTCTCAGGTTTTTACTACACATGAACACTTTTCACATTCTCCCGGCGCACGCAGCTGCTAGTCCTCCTTTGATGCAAAGTCTTAAGGTCCTAGCTCATGTCCAAGACCCCAATCCCAGCTAAAAAGTCAATAATCGATAACTAAAACGTTATTGCACTACTTTTTACTGGCTATTACATCAACTTAGAAGTCTCATCATTGTTCTACTATGGTGCTGTTAGTGTCTCCGCATACCGCAGCACGCGACATAGCTTTGCAGACTATAAATGTAACCGTTTCAGAGAGAAGAGCGACCAATGTGACGATTTGGCTTTAAGTCGATTTGATAAGAAATGACGAAAACGGACGGATTTCTCAGGTTTTTACTACACATGAACACTTTTCACATTCTCCCGTGCAACGCAGCTGCTAGTTCTCTTTTGAAGCAAAATCTTAAGGTCCTAGCTCATGTCCACGACCCCAAAGCCAGCTAAAAAGTCAATAATCGGTATCTATAACGTTATTGTACTACTTCTTACTGGCTATTACATCAACTTAGAAGTTTCATCTGTTTTCTACTATGGTGCTGTTAGAGTCTCCGCATACCGCAGTACGCGACATAGCTTTGCAGACGATAAATGTAACCGTTTCAGAGAGAAGAGCGACCAATGTGACGATCTGGCTTTAAGTCGATTTGATAAGAAATGACGAAAACGGACAGATATCTCAGGTTTTTACTATATATGAGCACTTTTCACATTCTCCCGTGCAACGCAGCTGCTAGTTCTCTTTTGATGCAAAATCTTAAGGTCCTAGCTCATGTCCAATACCCCAAAGCCAGCTAAATAGTCAATAATCGGTATCTATAACGTTATTGTACTACTTGTTACTGGCAATTACATTAACTTAGAAGTTTCATCTGTTTTCTACTATGGTGCTGTTAGTGTCTCCGCATACCGCAGCACGCGACATAGCTTTGCAGACGATAAATGTAACCGTTTCAGAGAGAAGAGCGACCAATGTGACGATCTGGCTTTAAGTCGATTTGATCAGAAATGACGAAAACGGACGGATTTCTCAGGTTTTTACTACACATGAACACTTTTCACATTCTCCCGTGCAACGCAGCTGCTAGTCCTCCTTTGATGCAAAGTCTTAAGGTCCTAGCTCATGTCCAAGACCCCAATCCCAGCTAAAAAGTCAATAATCGATATCTAAAACGTTATTGTACTACATTTTACTGGCTATTACATCAACTTAGAAGTCTCATCATTGTTCTACTATGGTGCTGTTAGTGTCTTCGCATACCGCAGCACGCGACATAGCTTTGCAGACTATAAATGTAACCGTTTCAGAGAGAAGAGCGACCAATGTGACGATCTGGCTTTAAGTCGATTTGATAAGAAATGACGAAAACGGACGGATTTCTCAGGTTTTTACTACACATGAACACTTTTCACATTCTCCCGTGCAACGCAGCTGCTAGTTCTCTATTGATGCAAAATCTTAAGGTCCTAGCTCATGTCCACGACCCCAAAGCCAGCTAAAAAGTCAATAATCGGTATCTATAACGTTATTGTACTACTTCTTACTGGCTATTACATCAACTTAGAAGCTTCATCTGTTTTGTACTATGGTGCTGTTAGTGTCTCCGCATACCGCAGTACGCGACATAGCTTTGCAGACGATAAATGTAACCGTTTCAGATAGAAGAGCGACCAATGTGACGATCTGGCTTTAAGTCGATTTGATAAGAAATGACGAAAACGGACAGATGTCTCAGGTTTTTACTACATATGAACACTTTTCACATTCTCCCGTGCAACGCAGCTGCTAGTTCTCTTTTGATGCAAAATCTTAAGGTCCTAGCTCATGTCCAATACCCCAAAGCCAGCTAAAAAGTCAATAATCGGTATCTATAATGTTATTGTACTACTTCTTACTGGCAATTACATCAACTTAGAAGTTTCATCTGTTTTCTACTATGGTGCTGTTAGTGTCTCCGCATACCGCAGCATGTGACATAGCTTTACAGACGATAAATGTTACCATTTCAGAGAGAAGAGTGACCAATGAGACGATCTGGCTTTAAGTCGATTTGATGAGAAATGACGAAAACGGACGGATTTCTCAGGTTTTTACTACATATGAACACTTTTCACATTCTCCAAAGCAACGCAGCTGCTAGTCCTTTTTTGATGCAATATCTTAAGGTCCTAGGTCATGTCCAAGGCCCCAAAGCCAAATAAAAAGTCAATAATCGATATATAAAACGTTATTGTACTACTTTTTACTGGCTATCACATCAACTTAGAAGTTTCATCTGTTTTCTACTATGGTGCTGTTAGAGTCTCCGCATACCGCAGTACGCGACATAGCTTTGCAGACGATAAATGTAACCGTTTCAGAGAGAAGAGCGACCAATGTGACGATCTGGCTTTAAGTCGATTTGATAAGAAATGACGAAAACGGACAGATATCTCAGGTTTTTACTATATATGAGCACTTTTCACATTCTCCCGTGCAACGCAGCTGCTAGTTCTCTTTTGATGCAAAATCTTAAGGTCCTAGCTCATGTCCAATACCCCAAAGCCAGCTAAATAGTCAATAATCGGTATCTATAACGTTATAGTACTACTTGTTACTGGCAATTACATTAACTTAGAAGTTTCATCTGTTTTCTACTATGGTGCTGTTAGTGTCTCCGCATACCGCAGCACGCGACATAGCTTTGCAGACGATAAATGTAACCGTTTCAGAGAGAAGAGCGACCAATGTGACGATCTGGCTTTAAGTCGATTTGATCAGAAATGACGAAAACGGACGGATTTCTCAGGTTTTTACTACACATGAACACTTTTCACATTCTCCCGTGCAACGCAGCTGCTAGTCCTCCTTTGATGCAAAGTCTTAAGGTCCTAGCTCATGTCCAAGACCCCAATCCCAGCTAAAAAGTCAATAATCGATATCTAAAACGTTATTCTACTACTTTTTACTGGCTATTACATCAACTTAGAAGTCTCATCATTGTTCTACTATGGTGCTGTTAGTCTCTCCGCATACCGCAGCATGTGACATAGCTTTACAGACGATAAATGTTACCGTTTCAGAGAGAAGAGTGACCGATGAGACGATCTGGCTTTAAGTCGATTTGATGAGAAATGACGAAAACGGACGGATTTCTCAGGTTTTTACTACATATGAACACTTTTCACATTCTCCAATGCAACGCAGCTGCTAGTCCTTTTTTGATGCAATATCTTAAGGTCCTAGGTCATGTCCAAGGCCCCAAAGCCAAATAAAAAGTCAATAATCGATATATAAAACGTTATTGTACTACTTTTTACTGGCTATCACATCAACTTAGAAGTTTCATCTGTGTTCTACTATGGTACTGTTAGTGTCTCCGCATGCCGCAGCACGCGACACAGCTTTGCAGACGATAAATGTAACCGTTTCAGAGAGAAGAGCTTCCAATGTGACGATCTGGCTTTAAGTCGATTTGATAAGAAATGACGAAAATGGATGGATTTCTCAGGTTTTTACCACATACGAACACATTTCACATTCTCCCGTGCAACGCAGCTGCTAGTCCTCCTTTGATGCAAAATCTTAAGGTCCGAACTCATGTCCAAGGACCCAAAGCCAGCTAATAAGTCAATAATCGAAATCTAAAACGTTATTGTATTACTTCTTACTGGCTATTACATCAACTTAGAAGTTTCATCTGTGTTCTTCTATGGTGCTGTTAGTGTCTCCGCATACCGCAGCACGTGACATAGCTTTACATACGATAAATGTAACCGTTTCAGAGCGAAGAGTGACCAATGTGACGATCTGGCTTTAAGTTGATTTCATGAGAAATGACGAAAACGGACGGATTTCTCAGGTTTTTACTACATATGAACACTTATCACATTCTCCCGTTCAACGCAGCTGCTAGTGCTCAATTGATGCAAAGTCTTAAGTTCCTAGCTCATGTCCAAAACCCCAAAGCCAGGTAAAAAGTCTATAGTCGATATCTAAAACGTTATTGTACTACTTCTTACTGGCTATTACATCAAGTTAGAAGTTTCATCAGTGTCCTACTATGGTGCTGTTAGTGTCTCCGCATACCGCAGCACGCGACATAGCTTTGCAGACGATAAATGTAACCGTTTCAGACAGAAGAGCGACCAATGTGACGATCTGGCTTTAAGTAGATTTGATCAGAAATGACGAAAACGGATGGATTTCTCAGGTTTTTACTACACATGAACACTTTCACATTCTCCCGTGCAACGTAGCTGCTAGTCCTCCTTTGATGCAAAATCTTAAGGTCCGAGCTGATGTCCAAGGCCCCAAAGCCAGCTAAAAAGTCAATAATCGAAATCTAAAACGTTATTGTATTACTTCTTACTGGCTATTACATCAACTTAGAAGATTCATCTGTGTTCTTCTATGGTGCTGTTAGTGACTCCGCATACCGCAGCACGTGACATAGCTTTACAGACGATAAATGTAACCTTTTCAGGGAGAAGAGCGTCCTATGTGACGTCCCGGCTTTAAGGCGATTTGATAAGAAATTACGAAAACGGACGGATTTCTCAGGTTTTTACTGCATATGAACTCTTTGCACATTCTCCCGTGCAACGAAGCATGTAGTCCTCCTTTGATGCAAAATCTTAAGGTCCTAGCCCATGTCCAAGGCCCCAAAGCCAGCTAAAAAGTCAATAATCGCTATCTAAAACGTTATTGTACTACTTCTTACTGGCTATTACATCAACTTAGAAGTTTCATCTGTTTTCTACTATGGTGCTGTTAGAGTCTCCGCATACCGCAGCACGCGACATAGCTTTGCAGACGATAAATGTAACCGTTTCAGAGAAAAGAGCGACCAATGTGACGATCTGGTTTTAAGTCGATTTTATAAGAAAAGACGAAAACGAACGGATTTCTCAGGTTTTTACTACATATGAACTTTTTTCACATTCTCCCGTGCAACGCAGCTGCTAGTCCTCCTTTGATGAAAGGTCTTAAGGTCCTAGCTCATGTTCAAGTCCCCAATGCCAGCTAAAAAGTCAATAATCGATATCTAAAACGTTATTGTACTACTTCTTACTGGCTATTACATCAACTTAGAAGTTTCATCAGTGTTCTACTATGGTGCTGTTAGTGTCTCCGCATGCCGCAGCACGCGACATAGCTTTACATACGATAAATGTAACCGTTTCAGAGAGAAGAGTGACCAATGTGACGATCTGGCTTTAAGTTGATTTCATGAGAAATGACGAAAACGGACGGATTTCTCAGGTTTTTATTACATATGAACACTTATCACATTCTCCCGTTCAACGCAGCTGCTAGTGCTCAATTGATGCAAAGTCTTAAGTTCCTAGCTCATGTCCAAAACCCCAAAGCCAGGTAAAAAGTCTATAGTCGATATCTAAAACGTTATTGTACTACTTCTTACTGGCTATTACATCAAGTTAGAAGTTTCATCAGTGTCCTACTATGGTGCTGTTAGTGTCTCCGCATACCGCAGCACGCGACATAGCTTTGCAGACGATAAATGTAACCGTTTCAGACAGAAGAGCGACCAATGTGACGATCTGGCTTTAAGTAGATTTGATCAGAAATGACGAAAACGGATGGATTTCTCAGGTTTTTACTACACATGAACACTTTTCACATTCTCCCGTGCAACGTAGCTGCTAGTCCTCCTTTGATGCAAAATCTTAAGGTCCGAGCTGATGTCCAAGGCCCCAAAGCCAGCTAAAAAGTCAATAATCGAAATCTAAAACGTTATTGTATTACTTCTTACTGGCTATTACATCAACTTAGAAGATTCATCTGTGTTCTTCTATGGTGCTGTTAGTGACTCCGCATACCGCAGCACGTGACATAGCTTTACAGACGATAAATGTAACCTTTTCAGGGAGAAGAGCGTCCAATGTGACGTCCTGGCTTTAAGGCGATTTGATAAGAAATTACGAAAACGGACGGATTTCTCAGGTTTTTACTGCATATGAACACTTTGCACATTCTCCCGTGCAACGAAGCATGTAGTCCTCCTTTGATGCAAAATCGTAAGGTCCTAGTCCATGTCCAAGGCCCCAATGCCAGCTAAAAAGTCAATGATCGATATCTAAAACGTTATTGTACTACTTCTTACTGGCTATTACATCACCTTAGAAGCTTCTTCTGCGTTACTATGGTGCTGTTAGTGTCTCGGCATACCGCAGCACGAGACATAGCTTTGCAGGCGATAAATGGTACCGTTTCAGAGATAAGAGCGGCCAATGTAACGTTCTGGCTTTAAGTCGATTTGATAAGAAATGACGAAAACGTACGGATTTCTCAGGTTTGTACTACATGTGAGCTCTTTTCACATTCTCCCGTGCAACGCAGCTGCTAGTCCTCCTTTGATGCAAAATCTTAAGGCCCTAGCTCATGTCCAAGGCCCCAAAGCCAGCTAAAAAGTCAATAATCGATATCTAAAACGTTATTGTACTACTTCTTACTGGCAATTACATCAACTTAGAAGCTTCTTCTGTGTTCTACGATGGTGCTGTTAGAGTATCCGCAAACCGCAGCACGCGACTTAGCTTTGCACATGATAAATGTAACAGTTTCAGAGAGAAGAGCGACCAATGTGACGATCTTGCTTTAAGTCGATTTGATAAGAAATGACGAAAACGAACGGATTTCTCAGGTTTGTACTACATGTGAACTCTTTTCACATTCTCCCGTGCAACGCAGCTGCTAGTCCTCCTTTGACGCAAAATCTTAAGGCCCTAGCTCATGTCCAAGGCCCCAAAGCCAGCTAAAAAGTCAATAATCGATATCTAAAACGTTGTTGTACTAGTTCTTACTGGCAATTACATCAACTTAAAAGCTTCTTCCGTGTTCTACTATGGTGTTGTTAGTGTCTCGGCATACCGCAGCACGCGACATAGCTTTGCAAGCGATAAATGTTACCGTTACAGATAGAAGAGCGGCCAATGTGACGATCTGGCTCTAAGTCGATTTGATAAGAAATGACGAAACCGAACGGATTTCTCAGGTTTGTACTACATGTGAACACTTTTCACATTCTCCCGTGCAACGCAGCTGCTAGTCCTCCTTTGATGCAAAATCTTAAGGGCGTAGCTCATGTTCAAGGCTTCAAAACCAGCTAAAAAGTCAATAATCGATATCTAAAACGTTATTGTACTACTTCTTACTGGCAGTGTTATCAACTTAGAAGCTTCTTCTGTGTTCTACTATGGTGCTGTTAGTGTCTCGGCATACCGCAGCACGCGACATAGCTTTGCAAGCGATAAATGGTACTGTTTCAGAGAGAAGAGCGGCCAATGTGACGATCTGGCTTTAAGTCGATTTGATAAGAAATGACGAAAACGGACGGATTTCTCAGGTTTGTACTACATGTGAACACTTTTCACATTCTCCCGTGCAACGCAGCTGCTAGTCCTCCTTTGATGCAAGATCTTAAGGCCCTAGCTCATGTCCAAGACCCCAAAGCCAGCTAAAAAGTCAATAATCGATATCTAAAACGTTATTGCACTACTTCTTACTGGCTATTACATCAACTTAGAAGTTTCATCAGGGTTCTACTATGGTACTGTTAGTGTCTCTGCATACCGCAGCACGCGACATAGCTTTGCAGATGATAAATGTAACAGTTACAGAGAGAAGAGCGACCAATGTGACGATCTTTCTTTAAGTCGATTTGGTAAGAAATGACGAAAACGGACGGATTTCTCAGGTTTTTACTACAAATGAACACATTTCACATTCTCCCGTGCAACGCAGCTGCTAGTTCTCCTTTGATGCAAAAACTTAAGGTCCTAGCTCATGTCCAAGGCCCCAAAGCCAGCTAAAAATTCAATAATCGGTATCTAAAACGTTATTGCACTACTTCTTACTGACTATTACATCAACTTAGGAGTTTCATCTGTTTTCTACTATGGTGCTGTTAGTGTCTCCGCATACCGCGGTACGCGACATAGCTTTGCAGACGATAAATGTAACCGTTTCAGAGAGAAGAGCGACCAATGTGACGATCTGGCTTTAAGTCGATTTGATAAGAAATGACGAAAACGAACGGATTTCTCAGGTTTTTACTACATATGAACACTTTTCACATTCTCCCGTGCAACGCAGCCGCTAGTCCTACTTTCATGCGCAAATCTTAATGTCACAGCTTATGTCCAAGGCACGAAAGACGGCTAAATAGTCAATAATCGATAACTAAAACTTGAATTGTACTACTTCTTACTGGCTATTACATCAACTTAGAAGCTGCTTCTGTGTTCTACTATGGTGCTTTTAGTATCTCTGCAGACCGCAGCACTCGACATAGCTTTGCAGACGTTAAATGTA
This sequence comes from Schistocerca gregaria, assembly GCF_023897955.1. NCBI lineage: Eukaryota > Metazoa > Arthropoda > Insecta > Orthoptera > Acrididae > Schistocerca > Schistocerca gregaria. The sequence goes on along the minus strand of NW_026061812.1, from coordinate 4,487,786 downwards.
ACCGTTTCAGAGAGAAGAGCGGCCAGTGTGACGATCTGGCTTTAAGTCGATTCGATAACAAATGACGAAAACCGTCGGATATCTCAGGTTTTTACTATATATGAACACTTTTCACATTCTCCCGTGCAACGCAACTGCTAGTCCTCCTTTGATGCAAAATCTTAATGCCCTATCTCATGTCCAAGGCCCCAAACCCAGCTAAAAAGTGAATAATCGATATCTAAAACGTTATTGTACTATTTCTTACAGGCTATTACATCAACTTAGAAGCTCCTTCTGTGTTCTACTATGGTGCATTTATTGTCTAAGCATACCACAGCACCCGACATAGCTGTGCAGACGATAAATGTAACCGTTACAAAGACAATCGCGGCCAATGTAACGTTCTGGCTTTAAGACGATTTGATAAGAGATGAGGAAAACGGACGGATTTCTCAGGTTTTTACTACTTATCAACACTTATCACATTCTCCCGAGCAACGCGGCTGCTGGTCCTCCTTTCATGCAAAATCTTAATGTCCTAGCTCATGTACAAGACACCAAAGACGGCTAAAGGGACAATAATCGTTAACTAATACGTAAATTGTAATACTTCGTACTAGCTATTACATCAGCTTAGAAGCTTCTTCTGTGTTCTGCTATGGTGTTATTTGTTTCTTCGCATATCGCATCACGCGTCATAGCTTTGTAGACGATAAATGTAACCGTTTCAGAGAGAAGAGCGGCCAATCTGACGTTCTGGGTTTAAGTCCATTCGTTAACAAATGATGAAAATCGACGAATATCTCAGGTTTTTACTATATATGAACACGTTTTTATTCTCTCGTGCAAAGCGACTGCTACACTTCGTTTCATGCAAAATCTTTAGGTCCTTGCTCATGTACAAGGCACCAAAGAAGGGTAAAAGGCCAATAATCTATAACTAAAATTTGAATTGTACTATTTCTTACTGGCTATTACGTCAATTTGGAAGCTTCTTCTGTGTTCCACTATGGTGCTTTTAGTGCCTCCGCATATCGCATCACGCGTCATAGCTTTGTAGACGATAAATGTAACCGTTTCAGAGAGAAGAGCGGCCAACGTGACGTTCTGGGTTTAAGTCGATTCGATAACAAATAACAAAAACGGACGGATATCTCAGGTTGTTACTACATATGAACACTTTTCACATTCTCCCGTGCAACGCGTCTGCTAGACTTCCCTTCAAGCAAAATCTTAAGGTCCTAGCTCATGTCCAAGGCACCAAAGAAGGGTAAAAGATCAATATTCGATAACTAAATCTTGAATTGTAGTGTTTCTTACTGGCTATTACATCAACTTAGAAGCTTCTTCTGTGATCTGCTATGGTGCTTTTAGTGTCTAGCACATACCGCAGCACACGACACAGCTTTGCAGACGATAAATGAAACCGTTTCAGAGAGAGGAGTGGCCAATGTAACGATCTGGCTTTAAATCGATTTGATAACAAATGACGAAATAGGCAGATGTCTCAGGTTTTTAGCACATATGACCACTTTTCAAATTACCCGTGCAAAGCGGCTGCTAGTCCTTCATCATGCAAAAACTTAAGGTCCTAGCACAAGTCCAAGGCGCCAAACCCGTCTAAAAAGTCAATAATCGATTACTAACACGTGAATTGTACTACTTCTTACTGGCTATTACTTCAACTTAGAAACTTCTTCTGTGTTCTACTATGGTGCTTTTAGTGTCTCCGCAAGCCGCAGCACGCGACATAGCTTTGCAGACGATAAATGAAAACGTTTCAGAGAGAAGAGCGGCCAATGTGACGAACTGGCTTTTATGTCGAATGGTTAACAAATGACGAAAACGGACGGATTTCTCAGGTTTTTACTATATATATGAACACTTTTTACATACTCCCGTGCAAAGTGGCTGCTAGACTTATGACTTATGAACACTTTTCAAATTACCCGTGCAAAGCGGCTTCTAGTCCTTCATCACGCAAAAACTTAAGGTCCTCGCTCATGCCCAAGGCACCAAAGCCGGCTAAAAAGTCAATAATCGATAACTAAAACTTGAATTATACTTATTCTTACTGGCTTCTACATCAGCTTAGAAACTTCACGAGTGTTCTACCATGGTGGTTTTAGTGTCTCCGCATACCTCAGCACGCGACATAGCTTTGCAGACTATAAATAAACCCGTTTCAGAGAGAAGAGCGGCCAATGTGACGATCTGGCTTTAAGTCGATTCGATAACAAATGACGAAAACGGACGGATTTCTCATGTTTTTAGTACATATGAACACTTTTCACAATCTCAATAGCAACGCGGCACGCAGCACGCGACATGGCTTTGCAAGCGATAAATGAAACCGTTTCAGAGAGAAGAGCGGCCAATGTAACGATCTGGCTTTAAGTCGATATGATAACAAATGACGAAAACGGATGGATATCTCAGGTTTTTACTACGTATGAACACTTCTCACATTCTCGCGTGCAACGCAGCTGCTAGTCCTCCATTTATGCAAAATCGTAAGGTCCTTGCTCGTGTCCAAGGTACCAAAGAAGGCTAAAATGACAGTAATCGACAACTAAAACTTGAATTGTACTGCTTCTTACTGGCTATTACATAAACTTAGAAACTTCTTCTGTGCTCTATTTTGGTGCTTTTAGTGTCTCCGTATACCGCAGCACGCGACATAGCTTTGCACACGATGAATGTAACCGTTTTAGAGAGAAGACCGGCCAATGTGACGATCTGGCTTTAAGTCGATACGATAAAAAATGACGAAAACGTGTGGATTTCTTAGGTTTTTAGTACATATGAACACTTTTCACATTCTCTCGTGTAACGTGGCTCATCAGACCTTGATTAATGCCAAATTTTACGGTAGTCGGTCATTTCACTGGCACCAAAGCCGGCTAATAAATCAATAATCGATAACTAAAACCTGAATTGTACTGTTTCCTAAGGGCTAATTACATCAACCTAGAAGCGTCTTCTGTGTTCTACTGTGTTGTTTTTAGTGTCTCCGCATTCCTTAGCACGCAACATAAGTTTGCAGACGATAAATGTAACCGTTTCAGAGAGAAGAGCGGCCAATGTAACAATCTGGCTTTAAGTCGATTTGATAACAAATGACGAAAACGGACGGATATCTCAGGTTTTAACTACATAAGAACACTTTTCACATTCTCCCGTGCAACGCGGCTGTTAGTCCTCCTTTCATGCAAAATCTTAAGGTCCTAGCTCGTGTCCAAGGCACCAAAGCCGGCTAAAAAGTGAATAATCGATAACAAAAACTTGAATTGTACTACGTGTTACTGGCTACTTTATCAACTTGGAAGTTTCCTATGTGTTCTAGTATAGTGCTTTTAGTGTCTCCGCATACCGCAGCACGTGACACTGCTTTGGAGACGATAAACGTAACCGTTTCAGAGAGAAGAGCGGCCAATGTAACGATCTGGCTTAAAGTCGTTTTGATAAAAAATGACGAAAACGGACTGATACCTCAGGTTTTTACTACATAAGAAGACTTTTCACATTATCCCGTGCAACGCTTCTGCTAGTCCTCCTTTCATGCAAAATCTTAAGGTCCAAGCTCATGTCCAAGGCACCAACGCCGGCTAAAAAGTCAATAATCGAAAGCTAATACTTGAATTGTACTGCTTCTTACTGGGTATTACATGAACTTAAAAGCTTCTTCTGTGTTCTACTATGGTGTATTTAGTGTCTCCGCATACCGCAGCACGCGACATAGCTTTGCACACGATAAATGTAACCGTTTCAGAAAAAAGAGCGGAAAATGTGACGATCTGGCATTAAGTCGATTCGATAGCAAATGACTATAACGGTCGGATTTCTCAGGTTTTTACTAGATATGAACACTTTTCACGTTCTCCCGTGCAACGTGGCCGCTAGACCTCCTTTCATACTAAATCTTAAGGTCCTAGCTCATGTACAATGCACTGAAGCCATCTAAAAAGTCTATAACTGACAACTAAAACTTGAATTGTACTGCTTCTTACTTGCTATTACATCAACTTAGAAGCTTCTTCTCTGTTCTACTATGGTGCTTTTAGTGTCTCCGCATACTGCAGCACGCGACATAGCATTGCACACGATAAATGTAATCGTTTCAGAGAGAAGAGCGGCCAATGTGACGATCTGTAATTAAGTCGATTGGATAGCAAATGACGAAAACGAGCGGATTTCTCAGGTTTTTACTAGATGTGAACACTTTTCACGTTCTCCCGTGCAACGTGGCTGCTAGATCTCTGTTCTTACTAAAACGTAAGGTCCTAGCTCATGTCCAATGCATTAAAGCCATCTAAAAAGTCAATACTCGGTAACTAATACTTGAATTGTACAGCTGCTTACTGGCTATTAGATCAACTTAGAAGCTTCTTCTCTGTTCTACTATGGTGCTTTTAGTGTCTCCGACTACCGCAGCAAGCGACATAGCATGGCACACGATAAATGTAACCGTTTCAGAAAGAAGAGCGGAAAATGTGACGATCTGGCATTAATTCGATTCGATAGCAAATGACGATAACGGCGGATTTCTCAGGTTTTTACTAGATGTGAACACTTTTCACATTCTCCCGTGCGATATGGCTCATAGACCTCCCTTCATACTAAATCGTAAGGTCCTAGCTCATGTCGAATGCACTAAAGCCTTCTAAAAATTCACTAATCGATAACTAATACTTCAATTGTACAGTTGCTTACTGGCTATTACATCAACTTAGAAGCTTCTTCTGTGTTCTACTATGGTGCTTTTAGTGTCTCCGCATACCGCAGCACGCGACATAAGTTTGCACACGATAAATGTAACCGTTTCAGAGGGAAAACGGCCAATGTGACGATCTGGCATTACGTCGATTCGAAAGCAGATGACGAAAACGGGCGGATTTCTTAGGTTTTTACTGCACATAAAAACTTCTCACTTTCTCCCGTGCAACGTGGCTGCCAGACCTCCCTTCATGCCAAATCTTAAGGTCCTAGCTCATGTCCAAGGCACCAAAGCCGGCTAAAAATTCAATAATCGATAACTAAATCTTGAATTGTACTGCTTCTTACTGGCTATTACACCAAATTAAAAGCTTCTTCTGTGTTTTACTATGGTGCTTTTAGTGTCTCCGCAAACCGCAGCACGCTACATAGCTATGCAAACAATAAATGTAACCGTTTCAGAGAGGAAACGGCCAATGTGACGATCTGGCATTACGTGGATTCGAAAGCAGATGTGAAAACGGGCGGATTTCCTTGGTTTTTAGTACATATGAACACTTTTCACATTCTCTCGTGTAACGTGGCTGCCAGACCTTGTTTAATGCCAAATCTTAAGGTAGTCGGTTGTTTCACTGGCACCAAAGCCGGCTAATAAATCATCTACATCTACATCTACATGACTACTCTGCAATTCACATTTAAGTGCTTTTCAGAGGGTTCATCGAACCACAATCATACTATCTCCTACTGTTCCACTCCCGAACAGAGAGCGGGAAAAACGAACAGCTAAACCTTTCTGTTCGAGCTCTGATTTCTCTTATTTTGTTTTGATGATCATTCCTACCTTTGTAGGTTGGGCTCAACAAAATATTTTCGCATTCGGAAGAGAAAGTTGGTGACTGAAATTTCGTAAAAAGGTCTCGCCATGACGAAAAACGTCTATGCTGTAATGACTTCCATCCCAACTCGTGTATCATATCTGCCACACTCTCTCCCCTATAACGCGATAATACAAAACGAGCTGCCCGTTTTTGCACCCTTTCGATGTCCTCCGTCAATCCCACCTGGTTAGGATCCCACACCGCGCAGCAATATTCTAACAGAGGACGAACGAGTGTAGTGTAAACTGTCTCTTTAGTGGACTTCTTGCATCTTCTAAGTGTCCTGCCAATGAAACGCAACCTTTGGCTGGCCCTCCCGACAATATTATCTATGTGGTCCTTCCAACTGAAGTTGTTCGTAATTTTAACACCCAGGTACTTAGTTGAATTGACAGCCTTGAGAATTGTACTATTTATCGAGTAATCGAATTCCAACGGATTTCTTTTGGAACTCATGTGGATCATCTCACACTTTCCGTTATTTAGCGTCAGCTGCCACCTGATAAACCATACAGCAATCTTTTCTAAATCGCTTTGCAGCTGATACTGGTCTTCAGATGACCTTACTAGACGTTAAATTACAGCATCATCTGCGAACAGTCTAAGAGAACTGCTCGGATTGTCACCCAGGTCATTTATATAGATCAGGAACAGTAGAGGTCCCAGGACGCTTCCCTGGGGAACACCTGATATCACTTTAGTTTTACTCGATGATTTGCCGTCTATTACTACGAACTGCGACCTTCCTGACAGGAAATCACGAATCCAGTCGCACAACTGACACGATACCCCATAGCTCCGCAGCTTGATTAGAAGTCGCTTGTGGGGAACGGTGTCAAAAGCTTTCCGTAAATCTAGAAATACGGAATCAACTTGAGATCCCCTGTCGATAGCGGCCATTACTTCGTGCGAATAAAGAGCTAGCTGCGTTGCACAAGAGCGATGTTTTCTGAAGCCATGCTGATTACGTGTCAATAGATCGTTCCCTTCGAGGTGATTCATAATGTTTGAATACAGTATATGCTCCAAAACCCTACTGCAAACCGACGTCAATTATATAGGTCTGTAGTTAAATGGATTACTCCTACTACCCTTCTTGAACACTGGTGCGACCTGCGCAATTTTCCAATCTGTAGGTATAGATCTATCGGTGAGCGAGCGGTTGTATATGAGTGCTAAGTAGGGAGCTATAGTATCAGCGTAATCTGAAAGGAACCTAATCGGTATACAATCTGGACCTGAAGACTTGCCCGTATCAAGCGATTTGAGTTGCTTCGCAACCCCTAAGGTATCTACTTCTAAGAAACTCATGCTAGCAGATGTTCGTGTTTCAAATTCTGGAATATTCCATTCGTCTTCCCTGGTGAAGGAATTTCGGAAAACTGCGTTCAATAACTCCGCTTTAGCAGCACAGTCGTCGATAACAGTACCATCGGCACTGCGCAGCGAAGGTATTGACTGCGTCTTGCCGCTTGTCTACTTTACATACGACCAGAATTTCTTCGGATTTTCTACCAAATTTCGAGACGATGTTTCGTTGTGGAACCTATTAAAGGCATCTCGCATCGAAGTACGTGCCAAATTTCGCGCGTCTGTAAATTTTAGCCCATCTTCGGGATTTCGCGTTCTTCTGAACTTCGCATGTTTTTTCCGTTGCCTCTGCAACAGCGTTCGGACTTTTTTTGTGTACCACGGGGGATCCGTTCCATCTCTTACCAATTTATGAGGTATGAATATCTCAATTGCTGTTGCTACTATGTCTTTGAGTTTGAGCCACATCTCGTCTACATTCGCACAGTCAGTTCGGAAGGAATGGAAATTGTCTTTTAGGAAGGCTTCTAGTGGCACTTTATCCGCTTTTTTAAATAAAATTATTTTGCGTTTGTTTCTGATGGATTTGGAAGAAATGGTATTGAGCCTAGCTACAATGACCTTGTGATCACTAATCCCTGTATCAGTCATGATGCTCTCTATCAGCTCTGGATTGTTTGTGGTCAAGAGGTCAAGTGTGTTTTCGCAACCATTTACAATTCGCGTGGGTTCGTGGACTAACTGCTCGAAATAATTTTCGGAGAATGCATTTAGGACAATCTCGGAAGACGTTTTCTGCCTACCACCGGTTTTGAACAAGTATTTTTGCCAACATACCGAGGGTAGGTTGAAATCCCCACCAACTATAACCGTATGAGTTGGGTATTTATTTGTTACGAGACTCAAACTTTCTCTGAACTGTTCCGCAACTGTATCATCGGAGTCTGGGGGTCGGTAGAAGGAGCTAATTATTAACTTAATTCGGCTTTTAAGTATAACCTCCACCCACACCAATTCACACGGAGTATCTACTTCGACTTCACTACAAGATAAACCACTACTGACAGACACAAACACTCCACCACCAATTCTGCCTAATCTATCTTTCCTGAACACCGTCTGAGACTTCGTAAAAATTTCTGCAGAACTTATTTCAGGCTTTAGCCAGCTTTCTGTACCTATAACGATATCAGCTTCTGTGCTTTCTATTAGCGCTTGAAGCTCAGGGACTTTTCCAGCGCAACTACAACAATTTACAACTATAATTCCGACTGTTCCTTGATCCAAGCACGTCCTGTAATTGCCAAGCACCCTTTGACATTGCAGCCCATCCCGCACTTTCCCGAGGCCTTCTAACCTAAAAAACCGCCCAGTCCACGCCACACAGCCTCCGCTACCCGTGTAGCCGCCAGCTGAGTGTAGTGAACTCCTGACCTATTCAGCGGAACCCGAAACCCCACCAGCCTATGGCGCAAGTCAATGAATCTGCAGCCAATAAGGTTGCAAAACCGTCTGAGCCTCTGATTCAGACCCTCCATCCGGCTCTGCACCAAAGGTCCGCAGTCGGTTTTCTCAACGATGCTGCAGATGGTCAGCTCTGCCTTCATCTCGTAAGAAAGACCGGCAGCCTTCACCAAATCAGATAGCCGCTGGAATCCAGAGAGAATTTCCTCAGATCCAAAGCGACACACGTCATTAGTGCCGACATGTGCCACCACCTGCAGCTGGCTGCACCCTGTGCTCTTCATGGCATCCGGAAGGACCCTTTCCACATCAGGAATGACTCCTCCCGGAATGCACACGAAGTGCACACTGGATTTCTTCCCCTCCTTAGCCGCCGTATCCCTAAGGGGCCCCATTACGCGCCTAACATTGGAGCTCCCAACTAATCGATAACTAAAACCTGAATTGTACTGTTTCCTACGGGCTAATTACATCAACCTAGAAGCTTCCTCTATGTTCTACTGTGTTGTTTTTAGTGTCTCTGCATTCCTTAGCACGCGACATAAGTTTGCAGACGATAAATGTAACCGTTTCAGAGAGAAAAGCTGCCAATGTAACGCTCTGGCAATACGTCGATTTGATAGCAAATGACGAAAACGGGCTTATTTCTTAGGTTTTTACTACAAATGAACACTTTTCACATTCTCTCGTGTAACGTGGCTTTTAGGCCTCTCTTCATGCAAAATCTTAAGGTCGTCGGTAATGTCAAGGCACCAAAGCCGGATAATAAGTCAATAATCGATTACTAAAACTTAAAGTTTACTGCTTCTTACTGGCTGATTACATCAACTTATAAGCTTCTTCTGTGTTTTACTGTGTTGCTATTAGTACCTCCACATAGCGCAGCACACAACATAAGTTTTCAGACGATGAAGGTAACCACTTCACAGAGAAATTCCAAATTCTGTGTCTGTGTCTACTGCCTGCTCATATTGTTTAAAGCAGGTTGCTCTAAATGCCCAGTGGATCTGATTCCCTTGATACCCATTCTAAACAATCTCGGATTGGGAAAGACCAAGCTCTGCTTATACTTATAGTCTGGGAAGTTGACATATCTTAGACAGTAAAATATGATGGTTAAAGATGTCCACTGAGTATTCCCATATACACTGAAGTTAGCTTTGAACAACAAATTATTAATTGGCCACCTACTCTTGACTCAATAGCTACTAAGATCTTTCACTGGTGAAGGAGGTGACAACGTTGTTACGTCCATTAGAGGCTTCTGTAGTTTGCTGAGAATGATGTGATATAATTGTGCCTTGTGATTTTCTGTGGAGTTCCAGAGTAAGTTCTACACTGGTGCAGGACATCCATTATTGCTGTTCTCATTCGAGGCAATCCTGGATTCTAAATCTCAAGCACCAGAGGATTAGAAACAGCAATGCAACCTCTGTCTTCCTGGCTGTCCACTATTTCAAAGTGCTGTGGTTGACAGTCTCTTCTCATTGTGCAGTGCTTGTAGATTATTGTAAATGGATAAACTGCAATATTTAGAACATCTCATTCTAAACTTTCTAAAGAACGAGACTTTTCTGTCACGACCACTTTTTGTGTGAGGTGATAAATACCAGGAATTTGGTTGTATTTTGAGAACCTAATGGTGACATACATTAGTGTCTGTGTAAATTAATGGAACTGGATTTTTCCTGAGGTCGACAGTTTTCCGAAGGTCGGCGTTTTCCCACGAGGTCGGCGTTTTACCCCGAGGTCGACGTTTTTCCCTCGAGGTCTGCGTTTTTCCCCGAGGTCGGCGTTTTTTCCCTAGGTCTGCGTTTTTGCACTGAGGTCGGATCGGCGATTTTTTCCCCGAGGTCTAGAAATCTATCGGTATATTGAAAATCCAAAGTATTTTGATGTATATCGAACTATACTGATATGTCAAGTCAACTTGAAACATATATCCGACCACTAGATATCGGTATTTATCGAGATAGCGATATATTTCGATATACCTATTTATTTCGAGAATCGTTTTCTTAGGGGTACAGATTTTTTTCAAGACGTCCATTCTTTCCCATTATCGATTCATTTCGATATATCGACTTATGTCGAAGCACACATTATATCGAGATGTCGATTTATTTCGAGATATCTATCTATATTGAGGCATCCATTTATTTCGAGGTATCAATTGATTTCGAAGTATCCGTTTATGTCGAGATATCGATTTAGTTTGATATACCGAAACAAATCAGGTTGTCTGTTTATTTCGAGCTATCGATACATTTCCATGTATCGGTGTACTTCAGATATCGATTCCTTTCGAGATATCGATATATTTCAAGAAACCTCTATATCTCAAGTAATCCATAAATTTCTAGATATTGTATTTTTAGAGATATCTTTATATTACTAGGTACCAATATATTTCAAGATATAGATATATTTCTATACCTCGATTTATCTCGAGAGGTCCGTGAGATTCGAGATATCGATCTATATGGTAAGCTGAAATGCGTCTAGATGTCGATATATTTCGGGATATCGAATCATTTTGATGTAGCTGTCTTTTGGAGGTGTCGATTTATTTCGAAGTTTCGATTTTTTTCATGGTGTCGATTTATTTCGAGGTTGCGATTTATTTCGGGTTGGCGATTTATTTCTGGGTGTGGATTTATTTCGAGGTGACGATATATTTCGACGTTACTTGTCGACTGCATCAGCTTAGAACCTATTTCGTACAGAGTGGTGCGACTGCATACCTCAGAAGGCGACATTGATATCCAGACGATGAATGTAAACGTTTCCAAGAGAAAAGCGTCCAATGTGACGAATTGGCACTACGTCATTATGAAAACAAATGACGGAAACGTGAGGTTTCTGCCACTCAAAGTGCTGCCAACTTTCACCCCACCCCCTCCTCACTCTCCCCAGTCGTGGCGATCAGCTGGTGTGATAGAAATGGACACAGGAAAGTAATAACGTTCCATGAAATCCCATTCTAGGGAGGTTCAAGGGTAAATGTTCCAGACGGTTTATTTGCATTAAGACACGCATACTGGACATCTACAATGTCACATCTGCCAGATCGTTTCTATTGTCAGCAGTGGAAAACAAAACAGCGTACTGAAAAAGCCATAGTGAGACGCGGTTTTTGGTAGACGAAATAATAGGAATACTCTAGGCACTGATAATGATGATCTAATGAGAATTCTGGTATTGTTTTGAAAGATGCATTTAAATATGCATTGAACGTAGCTCCAAATTATTTTGAGAATTATAATTGCGGTATGATGGATCTACATTGGAGATTTGGTAATGCAAAACATTTCGATCTGAGAATACTTTACGTGATAGAACGGCATTGACCTTGTGTGTCATTAGGGTAAAGTTAATTTGCCGCCATTAACATAAAATTTATCCGCCATTAACATAAAATCTATTTTTCAGCTTACTTCAATAAGGACTCACTTCAGATGATTGGACAACTAAAGAGAACTCAAACCGTTATTTTAATAGTATTCGTAGGTCCAATGCAGCATTTACCGTGGACAGACCCTGAGTCAAGACTGTCAGTTTTATGTAGGGAGCACTCCTTTAAGAAAGCACTCCGTGTTCAGGCCACAAGTGGCCAATCAGGACCATCCGACCGCCACGTCATTCTCACTGAGGGTGGAGGAGGAGCTGGCTCTCCCACTCGTTGTGGTAGTTTCCTTTGACTGGAGCCGCTACTATTCGGTCGAGTAGTTCCTCAAGTTCCTCAATTGGCATCGCAAGGCTGAGTGCAACCCGAAAAATGGAAACAGCGCATAGCGGCCCGGATGGTCACCCATCCAAGTGCCGACCACGCCCGAAAGTGCTAAACTTCAGTGATCTGACGGGAACCGGTGTATCCACTGCGGCAAGGCCGTTGCCCCTACCACTTTTACATGATATTTTTGATCGTAGATCAGGTCTGATGGCTAGAAAGAATGGACGTTTACCATGTTATGCACATTTATATTTTCACTACGTCGACTCAGCTGGTCCAATTTCGACCAGCGGTGATGGTAGCCATAATGATCGAGCCAAGCATCCTGTGTACATTGGTTGCACCCAAGTGTGTGGGGATCACAGCATTCGTGACATTTAAATTTGTTACTTCTTTGCTACTATATTCGCAATAAATTTGGCAGACAGTATCCGCATATGACGCTGAATGCACCTACAAAATTATATCATTGTACGACACATGTTTCAGGAGATACGTCATAAAAACTCAGGACAAGGCCAGACGCTGCATAGTACGGACGTGGACGCACAGCTGTAAAGAAATGCCTGGTAAACACCAAGCTTTTCCGCTAGTCATCTATAAAGATAAAACATCCCCAATATTGTCCACCAGCATATTTTTGAAAAACCTTTATTTTGTCATCCATTTTTTTTTTCCTGTAAAAATCGTAAAAGCCGCATCATTGTGTTTTTAAAAATCGTTTCCTATTGTCATCTCTTTTTATGTATTTTAAACCATTTATCGCTTGTGTAACCTGTGGCTACAAGTCCATTCCCTTTATGGGGTAATCGAAATAATGAACAACGGAAAAAAGTGTGGGTCAATTTCTTCCTCATTTTTCGGAACTTTTGATAATAGTAAATCGTTGGCTGTTTGAGGGCGTGGTAGGTACATACAAGAGATTAGTGTAAGATTAGAATTTGGGTTAGATAAAGTGCCAGGAGGTTCTGTTTCTATCTGGCTAGCTTCAAAGTACTTCACCATCTACTAAGTGATGCGTTTCATTGTGAATGGTGTGGTCTGTGCTAGGTCTACCCTTTACTCCACAATGCTGTTCCTTCGATGCTATTAAAACCAGGATGTTATCAAAATATATGCACAGTGGCAGACTGGAGTCTGCAGAAATATTTCCAGTGGTGGGGAGGGGGGAAGGCGCGTCGGGGCTGGAGTGCATGATTCTGAAACTGGCACTCTGTGTACAAATCAGCTGGTCAGTTACGAGGTGCATCAAGCTACAAGACCCTAACTCTATAAGCGCTACAACTGGTCAAAGCTAAGGTTTAGCAGTATTGTGGAGAATTCTTATCTGGAAGAGTATGAGTATACTGTAACGAATAAAAACTCTTTACTCCAGATTCCAAGGATGGTTAGGGGCGACGGGTGAAAGTGCCCTTTTGCCTATCCTCCCCTCCCCACCTCCTCCCCTCCCCCTCCCCTTCCCCCTCGCGGACGCCAATGGCTGGCCCGTTCATTTTGAGAACATCAGAGTTGCAGTAACCTTTCTGAGAAACTGTTCTAGATGTCCTTGCGCGTCAATCTTACCACTCAGAACAGCAGTGGGAATGTCGGTTATCGCTGAAACAACTGGTTTTCGGCTCTTATCAGTTTCCCAGCCTCACTTTAACCTAATTGTTAAAGCCCGTCACAATACCAGTTCTTGTAATAACCGATTTTCAGTATTTATTTACATTATTTCCTCTTGTAAACGTAGAAATCAAACAAAGATTAAAAAAATTTTACTTTCTCAGTTTCATGAGAAATGGAATCAAAACGTCAAATACATTTATGATGACCTGCAGCCGTCCAGAACGAAATTAGAATTATATTAATACCGTCAGCTGCTCACGGGTGTCGATATATATCAACGGGGACAGGTGACAATGTGTGCCTGTCTGGGACTCGAACCCGGGATCTCCTGCTTACATGGCAGGCTCTCTGCCCATCTGAGCCACCGAGGGCACAGACGATAGTGTGACTGCAGGTACTATCTCGCGCACGCTTCCCGCGAGACTCACATTCTCACCTTCCATGTCCACGCACTACATTCGTAGTGTCCCACACCAACACATTCATTACTCGTGGAACACATTCTTACCAAGTCCCGTAACAGTTCGGGGAATACTTGTGCATCTTCACAGAAGAAGGTCATGGCTGGTATTGCCAGAACCATATACTTATATGGATATGGACATGTCTTCCACGAGGAATGAGTGTGTTGGAGTGGGACTCTACGACTGTAGTGTATGGACATTCAAGGTAAGAATGTGAGTCTCGCAGGAGGCGTGCGCGAGATAGTCCCTGCAGTCGAACCATACACTGTGCCCTCGGTGGCCTAGATGCATAGAGCGTCTGTCATTTTAGCAAGAGATCCCGGGTTCGAGTCCCGGTCGTGGCACACATTTTCACTTGTCCACGTTGATATTTATCAACGCCCGTGAGCAACTGACGGTATTAATATAATTCTAATTTCTTTAAATTAAATAGTCCAATAAAACTTTGTCCGCTGTTCGCTGTTTCTCTCAAAATATAGCGAGTACTTCTATACCACAGAAAACTGCCAGTATTATCCTACTGATTTTAGTTTTTAGAACTCTGCTCAAAAATTATATTTAAATCGGTTATCACAGCACTATGCGGGCATTACGTATAATCCAGCGATAAAGAGTGAAAACTGCGGCAGGAGAACTCTCTTTTTCGTTTTAATTTCTCTGTTAACGGCTAAAAGCAGATAACGTAGACACAGGCAGCAGATCAGGCACTTTCTATTTTTATCCCGAACTATGAATGATTTGTAAAATTTTAACTTTTGTCCTTGTATGATGTCGCAAGTCGACCAAATCGACCATTGTGCTTCACTCGTACTGCATATCGTAAAATACTTCCAGGCTTCCAGATGGTGCCATTCTGTGTTACAACTGACGTTCGACAACAGCGAGAAACTGCGTCCATTCTCGCGCACTGCTTGTATAACAGGCACAGTATTGTCTCGGCAATGTTGGACCAATTCACTTGTTGCTCGTTTCTATCAGCAGTGTTATTAAAGTGGCATACATCACTTTTCCCATTTTTTCTGTAATAACGCAGTATTTAAGAGCTATGGAAATCTTATGAATAAAAATTGCTCGTCTTTTTTTAAAAAGGTTTATTTGAAAACTAAAAATTTTACTACGACAACTGTGGCTAATTGGTATATCTGTTTTTACGTGGTTATCAGGAAAATATAAAAAGATACTTGTTATAACCGAGAGCAAACAAATACCGAAAGACATCGGTTATTCAGAACTAAAATACCCATGTCGTTTTAACTGATCGGTTTTTCTATCTCTAAACTGCAGTGTCGCCACAGAAAAGTGTGTCGTTCCATCAGTGTACATAGCAACGTTGAGATATGTATGTGTTTATGCGCAATATCGGCAAATGGAAACACGAAGAGGTAATAAGCACATGAGCGATAGAATTTATTTCACAGTCAGAAAAGTCGAGTGACAGACAAGACTGAATCACTGTAATAGAAATTATATGGAAAGCTGTGTAAAGGAAAATTTCCAGTTCTTTCGTGGGTTCCAAAATTGAAGCAAATTCCGGGACATCAAGGTGACATAGTCTTATACGGATAGTATTCCATGACTAACGTAATTGGCCCACATACTGTACTGGTATACTGATAATATTACACTACTAAGGTAATTTACCTGAAATAATTTACAAACATGTTACTATAACATTCGCTACTACTCATTACGCTAATTGACCTTCAGCCATTAAGCGCAAGCGCAGATCTCAGTTATGATACGTGCGCCATCCAAAAATTTATCAAGGTGGTAACTCAACACAACTACAAACGATCATTGTGTGCAAAATAAATAGAACACCTCATAAGAAGAACATGACGGGTTTGAATCATTCCCACCGCAAAGGATGAAAAAATCAGGCTTGCACATAAGACCACTTGATAACTAACCAGAAATTCAGATTAGTTGTAGCTTCGGTGACAATCGCCTTTTTTACATTTTCCCCGTAAACTAGATAATTATGAAACGTAACAACTACTCTAAAATATCTGCAGCAACGGACTTGCCGCGGAGGTTGCATCGGTTCACGTGAGATCACCGAAGTTAAGTGCGTTGTCGGGCGTTGAAGGCACTTGGATGGGTGATCATCCAGGCCGCCTCATGATGCCAATCGAGGAGCTACTCGACCCAATAGTAGCGGCTCCGGTCAAAGAAAACCATCATAACGACCGGGAGAACAGTGTGCTGATCCCCGCCCCTCCTGTTCACATCCTCCACGGATGATGACACGGCGGTCGGATGGTGCTGTCCCAGTAGGTCACTCCTGGCCTGAAGACGGAGTACTTATAAAGCAACTACTCTCCAGTGGATGGTTGAACTACTGAGACCTTGTTGCCTGGCATCAATAACAGATGGCAGCACACGAGGTTGCCTTACGCCTACTGCCGAATTTTGCGATCTGTCGTAAGCCTGCGTAAGCACGTGGGGCCTTCCGTCTTAAGTGCAAGCATATCCATTGCGTTTTCTGCCGCGCGACTTGAGTGGAATGTTTCATTATTTCTGAAATATTATATAAATGTTTTTCGTTGTATATCCTCACCATCGGTACTGAATTTACTGTAAAATTACTTGCTCACTTTTCGGAACTTCCGTTCATAGTAAATCGATACTATTTGAAGCCGTGGTAGACACGAGTCTAGTGTGCTTCACCTTCAGCACCTTCTGTGTCAGTCTCGGTTCCTATGTCCCTGATTTCACAACGAACAGTTCGTTGTCTACTGAGTATACTGTCTGTTGCACGACACTATCCCTCCCACGTTGCTAAATGTAGGTCGTCGGCAAAATATGACTGCAGTGGAACAAGGGCGTCTGCAGAAATTTCCCCAGGAGGTGGTGGTGGCATTGTTAGTGGTGTGTGTGTGTGTGTGTGTGTGTGTGTGTGTGTGTGTGCGTGTGTGTGTGTGTGTGTGGAGGCCATTACTATGAAATTCACACAGTCCAGACCGCCAAGGAAAATAAACCTTGAGATTTGGAAAGGTTGTTGATCTTATACCGCTTATACTGCATATTTCGAAATTCCACCTCTAAGGGGGATACACAGGAAATGAAAGGATTTTTGAAACATGTAGCTATTAAGGTAATTTTGAAGCTAGGCAGACGAAAATTTGTATCTGGTTTCTAGGTCAGAAATAAAGAAATATGTGTTCCAGTATTATTGGGAATTTAACCTCTATGAGGTGAAATAGTAGGTGAACATTTTATCTTGAGATAAAAAATTATGGAAGGACTATGGAAGTATTTTTAAGGCTATATCTACGAAAATTGGTATTTGACTTCAAGGTTACAAATAAGAAAATACGTATTTTCGTGTTTTTGGAAGTTCAACCCCTAAGAGGATGAAATAGAGTGAGCTGGTGCGTTTCTGGCGCCAGTTTCCGTCGATCGATGTTTCGATCTTTGAGTCGCGGTCCAGAGGACACTGCTCGCTAACCGACTGTAGTAGTTCTCTGTGCGGCCCAACATCGGGCTTACCGCACTTACACTGGACACAGTTGCCAACAAATCGCATGCCATCGCCATATAGGTTGGGCCAAAACATGTGTTCCCGAACTCTGTTCAAGGTCTTGTAGAACCCCAAATGATCCCCTACCGCCGAATCGTGGAAATATCTGAGTGCCATGCTAACTCGTTCCTGTGGAATACAGACCTTCCCTTCACCACGGTTGTCTTCCCCTTTACACAAGACACCCCCCGCCCACCCCACCCCCCGAAGACCTCGCCATCCGCCAACTGCTGCCGAATCGGTCCCCACCCGGGGTCCTCGGCCTGTTTGCCGGCTAAGTCGCAGAAGAAGCCGGGTGTCTCGGAGAGAAGGAAATTGACCCCCAGATCCGGCTCCACGTGGCCCTTGCCTTCCCCAGACTCTGCCGCGAACATACGGATAAGAGCGTCGCCAATTCATTGTCTCTGCCACTAATATGGCGAACCTGGAGATAAGTCTCGTCATCTTAACTTCGGTATGATTTTTAGCGATCTTATTAATCAAAGTTTAAGGGCTGGCACTGGCCAAGTAACTCACGGAGGCTCATTGGTTTCAGTCCAGTTGTATTGCTCACCTGTTCTCCAGATAGGGTTGTGTAGTTTATGTCTCAGAAAATTGTCTGCTCTTGATGTGTGTTGTGTTAGAGATAACTGGCAGCGGTCGACGCTAGCATACTGGGAGCAGAGCACCACGGCGGCAGAGAGATATTTAAGGCCATGTCCTCTCCTTTACATCTTGGGTTATGTTGTCACTTTTGCGTGATTCCATCTTTCCGGTGCTGAACTATAGCATCCAAAGTTCAATTGCATTGCCATGTTGAGTATATTTCTATGTCATTCTCTGCCTCGTGGATCTCTTGTATTGATTTGAATCCTTGGTCTGCTCGTGTCTATCGCCAATTCACACGAAATATTGAAGCAACCTTATTTTAAGGGTATTGTCATATAGTCATGTTCTAGTTGTAATCATTCTAAGAATATTGTTGATTAATCAACTGAGTAAGTAAATTTGAAGGTCCGTTTAGTCAAAATTAAAGGACCCCCTTAATTGTTGTAGTCATTTTTATACAGTTTTGTTTAGGAAAGTTGGCAAGCCGAACGTTAAATATCTGTATTTTTACGCTTAATCTGTTTCTCCCCTGATTGCAAGTAGTGAGAGTTCTGCTATGAATTTTATGGACATTTGTGCTATTTAAGTAAAGCTTTACCTAAGTATATATACCTAGTCATATTCAAATTTCAAGTTTTACAGGTCTCGTTCCACTTAACGAAATTTATTTATTATTTGTCCAACTGATCTGGCCTTGTGATTTTATAATGCTTTTGATTGTAATAAAATATGTAGCAACTACAACGGATTACTATTGTGATTTTGGTGTGTCACTACCATACCCCATATCACAGAGGATGAAATGTTTCATGAAATATATGAAAACCTGTTTTTGATACATTCAACGATTAAGAGGGTGGAATATAGGATGTAATGTTTTATGAAAGTATTTCAGTGCGAAAGAGTTTTTAAAGCGAAATCTATGAATATTGTGTTATTGAAAACTACGTGTTTCACTGTTTTTGGAACTACAACCTCCAAGAAGGTGCAATAGGGGCACAGGTTTCACTGACCCATAGCCTTCCAGCCCAACCTGCAAAGTATACGGACTTGAAATTTGATGAAGGTGTAAATCTTACGCTGAAAGCATCATTTAAGAAGAGATTGTTCGAAATTTCACTCCTATGGGGGTGAAACATGGGTTGAAAGTCTTTTTTTTTAAATATGTCCCTATGTCCCTATTGAAGCTATAACTACAAAACTACGAAAATTGACATTTGGTGTCTCAGTCAGATACAAAAAAGAAACAGGTTTTTAGCATTTTCCGAAATTCTTCCATTGGGGGATAAAATAATTAGTGAAGGTTTTTTGAAAATAAATCATTATTAAAGAACTACTGAAGCATTTTTATAGCTACATCTATGAAAATAGGTATTTGACATCTCGGTTGGATGTAAAAAAAAATGTGTTTCGTTGCTTTTGGAAATTTAACTCACTAATAGAGTGAAATAGGGGATGTAATGTTTTATGAAATATTTCACTATGAAAGCATTTTTAGAATTAAATGGATGAAGATTTGAATTTGGCTCCTCGGCTCTAAATAGAAGAATACGTGTTTAATTGTTTTTGAAAACCCAACCCCTAAAGGGTGTGAGATGTTTCAGAAAATGGTTCATTATGAAAGGATTGCTAAATATATCTGACCATTCGTATTCGGCTAATATGTTACAATTTTTAAAAACTACGTGTTTTTCTGGTTTTGGAACTTCGAGCATAAGGGGATGAAAATTTTAATGAAATATTTATTGCGTTATATTAAAATATTTTAAATCTGCATCTATGAAAACCGGTATTTCACTTCTCAATTAGATATAAAGAAATATGCGTTAGGGAATGAAAGACTGTACGGAGATATCACCACAAGAATACAAACGGCTTGATTAACAAAAACCTTGGACTCCAGCTGTCAGCATTGCTTTTTGATCATTCAGTAAAAGACCATGCTTCAACGGCGCTAAGTTTAGAAAGTGTTGCAGTTTATAAAAGACATAAAAAAACGATTAAAGAAAAAAATTCTTTGCACACCATGAACGGTCTACGCAAGTAAAGAAGCGGATGATAAGCTAGCTCTTTATGCAAATGAGTTGGTCAGTTTAAGTTCCGAGACATGTCATGCAGCAGGAACGGAATCCTATAGTTGCTACGATTGGCTAAAGGAAAAGTTTTGCAGAATCACTCGAAATCACTTCTGCAAGTGGCTAAGAATCTCGTAATGAATAAAAATTCTGTACTGAGAATTCCAAGGTGGGAGATGCAAGATTCCTCCCCCCCCTTCCCCCTCCTAACAATGCTATCCTTCTTTACCTACAGCAAAAAATAAATAAATAAATTAATAAATAAAACTAGAGAAATTTCTACTGTGAAACTATTTGCATACAAGAGAACGGCCCTTGAAATTTAACTCTTCAAAGTTTTAAGCCCTGCTCATTCCGGATATTGATTAGAAAGTGTTAATCCACATGTGAAACCTGAGTATATAATCCCTGTGACATTTGATCAACGGTGTTCCATAAGGACAGGTTCTCATTCAAAACGTTCGAAAATTCAATTTCTTTGTAGTTGCATTTTTTAAAGGTGTACTTGTCTAGACTCTTGGAACAGAAAGATTTTTTTTTTTAATCCGTGCTTTACAAAAGTTTCTACAGTCCATTGTTTGAAGCAGTGTCACGGCTGCCATGAGCCGCGCGGGGTACCCGCCATGTGTCCAACGCCTTGTCACGGTTCGCGCGGCTCCCCCTGTTGGAGGTTCGAGTCCTCCCTCGGGCATGGTTGTGTGTGTGTTGTCCT
This sequence comes from Schistocerca gregaria, assembly GCF_023897955.1. Classification (NCBI taxonomy): domain Eukaryota; kingdom Metazoa; phylum Arthropoda; class Insecta; order Orthoptera; family Acrididae; genus Schistocerca; species Schistocerca gregaria. Next base: position 4,466,729 of record NW_026061812.1, on the reverse strand, counting down.
TAGCATAAGTTACTGTAAGTAGTGTGTAAACATAGGGACTGATGGTTCAAATGGCTCTGAGCACTTTGGGACTTAACATCTGAGGTCATCAGTTTCCTAGAACTTAGAACGACTTAAACCTAACTAAATTAAGGACATCACACACATCCATGCTCGAGGCAGGATTTGAACCTGCGACCGTAGCGGTCGCGTGGCTCCCGACTGAAGCGCCTACAACCGCTCGGCCACATCGGCCGGTTTATCATGTATTCTAGAAGAGTTGCAAGGTCGTCAGTGGCGCCTGTTCTTTCGAGAGCAGTTACTATCTTCAAATCTATGGTTAAACGTTACCCAGCCATTGACCTTCGTCTGTGCGAATGCGCACAGGTTGCCGGAACTCTTACGGGAATCGTCACCTTAGTGTGAGCCAGTAATGAGTGGATGGACAAATACCTATTAAGTACATTACGTATGCGGATTGTGGACGGTTGGGGATGTGAGTCTCACGGGAAGCGTGCGAGGGATAAATTCCTGCAGTCGTGCTGTTCATGTGTGCCCTCGATGGCTCAGATGGATTGAGCGTCTGCCTTGTAAGCAGGAGATTCTGGGTTCGAGTCCAAGTAGGGGCACACTTTTCAGCTGTCCCCATCGAAGTATATCAACAACACCTGTCGGCAGCTGAGGGTTTCAATTAATTATCAGTTGTGAAGGTGATTCGATGAACCCTTTGCCAGGCACTTAAATGTGTTTTGCAGGGTATCCATATAGATGTAGATGATAACTCGTCCCGTGTCGCACGTGCTCAAAATGATTCATACTGCAGAATGCATGCAAACATACTCACCGAAAATACGGACGAATATCAAGTGCAGGCTGCCGAGTGCTGCATATCCAGCTTTGACAGATCGGCTTTTCCTGCCAAGAAGAACAGGAAGTTGCTGTCTAGGAACAATCAGAGGTAGAGGAAGGGTTGATAAATACTCCTTGACTTGCAGACTAAACGTAAATAACGAAAATACATTTTTGGTAAAAATTGGTCAAAACATAATCGGTTGCCCTCCGTATTGGATTAGCTGTTTTGAATATTGAAAATCTGACTTCAGATTCGTTTTCAGCGACATTAAAAATATATATGTAACACTCAGTTCATGCAAATCGAAGTAATAATATAACTAAATGTTTTCCCTAAACTTTCAACACATTTTTTTCGGGTAACTATTTTCTCAGAACGGCATGCAGCATAAATTAAAAGTTGTTCGTTCTCTTAACATCTACCTCTGACCCCTAAAAGTAAACACTTTTCTTAGGAACTTATAGCTATAATATGACATTTGTTAATATTAACTAATTTTTGTGTAGGCATAAGGAGTGAAACAAACCCTCAAAAATCGAACTCAAAGTTCGAATTAGCACTGTATCGTTAAATTTAAGGTTGTTTCATTGTGGTTAGGTATACGCTCCCATAAATTTTATGTTTTATCGACTGATGTTATCCATTTTCAATTTCAGAGGAATAATGTAGTATCAACTGATGTTACCCATTTTTGAATTCAGGTAACATATGAGGTGCCACACTGCACGCGCTCTGCGTACTCCAGTCTCGCAGGCCCTTGATCAAATCATAATTACGGGCGCCATTTTTTATTGAAAATCTAAAATTAAGCTCATAGTATTATCACTCGTAATTCCCAAACAGATCTTTCGAATGTATTTTCATTGTCTCAAAAAGAATTTCAAATGTACCCTTTTTTGCTCATTTGTATGAGAACCTGGCCGTAACGCCGGAATATAGTCACGAGATTTTTTTTCAGAGACGCTGTACGTTCGCGAGAAGACTTTCGTTCTGCGCGTGTCGAAGGACATTCCTCAGATATTACTGTGTGTGTGCTACTCAGTCGTGCCATTTAAGTGTACATCTTTGCATAGTTTTCCTTTCACCATGTAAACAGTGTTCCGCTCAGTTGCTAACTGGCCAGTGAGTGGTTCCGAAGGTATCGGATGTGCGGTGCGTTCGGTCTGCTAGGACAACAGCAGACTAGCGTGGTGCGATGGCAGAAGCAGACACTGAGGGAGCTAGCTGCTGGGACGCCAGCGAACAATTAATGCCAAGTAAGACGAAGAGGACTATTCTAAAATTACGAGCCGTCTCAAAAGTGTTTACCATTGGTAAATCTTGCTGTTGAGTCTGACAAAACTGGCAGTTTTGCCTAGAGATACATTAGAGAGAGCTACAGGAAATCCCCCCACCCCCCTCAATGAATTTTTGGTTGCGATGACAGGCCGATTGGTAGTGTAGCCCGAGATCTAAGTTAGGTTGGAAGGTGGTAATTTGATTGAGAGTTGTTTACGCCAACGATTATGAATGCCGACTAAACGTTGTGCGAGCAGATTGCCCTGTAGCGTAGCCTAGCGTTTCCGTCCGCGCCACATTTAACACACTTTCTCTAACTGTGTACAAAAGTCTCACAACAGCCACGATAACTACGTTTCTGGTGGGGGGAGGGTAGAGTCCACTATGTAACTTTCACTGCAAATTTTAGTAACCGCATAAACTAACCGAAATAGAAGCGTAATTTTAACTATATTTCCTTTTGTGGGAAAATAATGGTTCTCCTCTTTCGGCAGCAACTGTAATATGTAGGCGACTTATTAGTTTTTTTTTAACTCTGAATCATGATCTCAATAGACGCAGTGCTTTTTTTACGTTACTTGATTTGTGGTCTATAGTAAACAATGCAACGAATTGGTAAATTCTTTGAAGTTTGACGTGTGTTACATAGACGACGGCTGCAATGTTCGTAAGGCCAAGTTTGCATATATTCGGTGTCTGTTTTTTTGGCCATGTACTGTACAATTAAAGGGAGGAGGATTATGTTCAAGGAGCAGTGCATTAGCAGTCTATGGAGAAATTGAGAATTTGGATCTAAAGAACGGCATGCTCGGGCAGTTCGTGCTATTCTGTTGACCACTGTGTAATTCGGACACAGTGATCATTGCCTCTCCCTCGTAACCAGGGGACTCGGGTGCTAATCCTGGTCTGGCACAAATTTTCAACAGTGCCCATTGACTAAAGTCTGTGCCCATTGTCAGCTAATGTCATTGTTTCTGTGTTAAATTGTATTTTGTTCACGATACGTAGTTTGGCTTTTTCATGGATAACAGCTTTGAAAAGCGTACAGGTTATATTGATATTTGCTCGTCGTTAGTCCAAGGCAACTATAGCGATTTATAAACACAGTTGTAGTTCGTATTAAGCCTACATCCGTAATTGTGTCCTGTGTTTCTTTACCAAGAACTACTTCGTAAGTAATTCCCCTGTAGTGGTATTTTGTTTTAGTATTTTGTTTAAATATTTATAGACTGCAGGCTTGGATGAAATATGAAACACATGTCCGAAGTTCCTGTTGATACTGCAGATACTGTTTCATCCGTACTAGGGGCCAAAAAATTTCATCTAATACAGAAGGACACAATTTGTCTCGAGATTTAGCAATTTTTCGTAATAGAGGCCTTGCTTCGATATATTTTTCTCTAATTCTTGTTTGGATTTAATCTTAAAACACACTAACTCTTCCACCACTTATTCGATATGTGGTTTTATCCATTTCGTAGCCTAGAGTTCCTAAACGGTCGATAATATTAATGATTTCCTTTCTCAATTATATTTTCTGTAAATCTCCTGTTTATGGTTATTGCTAACATGTTTCACGTTCTCACTTTTATTATTTTTATTTTTCTAGTTTTGTGCCTTGTAGCCAAATTTTCTTTGAATCTGGTTTTTAATTCTGAAATAGTAACAGTTGAAGGTCAAGAGAAGATTGCGGTCTATTTGAGGAGAGTGGCTTGGAGATTTTTTATAACAGACGTATACAGGTCATGGGGATCCTTACCTATATACATTTACTTCGAGTGTGATGTAGCCCATTCTCTTGTCATGATCTCGGCTGTATCGTAGCACATTGTCTCGGTTAGGTTGGAGATTTCTGTTGAGAGTTGCCGAAGTCAACGAAAGTGATTACAAAGTAAAGACTGTGCTAACAGAACGATCTGTAGCGTAGTCCAACACGTTCTTTCTGTCCTTTTAAAGCCTCTTTTAATTAAAAATAACTAAAGCTGCAAGATACAATCACAAAAACTGTATTACGTAATAGAGTAATCCCAGACTATTGTTGTGTAAGTTGTGTGCGTACACTATTTTTTTTGTCAGTGAATATACATTTTTTTACTCATTTGCTGGGTTTCAATTTTCCCCGTTTTCTGGCAAAAAACCTTTTCCTGTGAAGGGCCCATTAGTTTGTCGGTTATATTTGTGACTTTCTCGACGGTCAGTAATTTCCTGATAGTCCATCCACCGGCGTCATTGTTAACATCGGATATAGATTTTAGGAAGGCTAATATGAAGCTAATGCATAAGTAGGTCTAATAATTAATTAAAATAGGAATGCGGGTAAGCTACTACAAACAGCATAGTGAACGCATTGTTGTGGCCAAGATAGCCACGAATCCCACGCCTACCAAAGTCGTAAAAGTAGTCCGCAGATGATGAAGAAATTGATGAAATGTGTGATGAGATAAAAGAAATCATTCGGATAGTGATGGGAGATGAAAATTTAATATTAATGGGTGACTGGAATTCGACAGTAGGAAATGGAAGAAAAGGAAACGTAGTAGGTGAATATGGAATGGGGGTAAAAAATGAAAGAGGAAGCCGCCTGGTAGGTTTTTGCCCAGAGCATAACTTAATCATAGCTAACACTTGGTTCAAAAATCACGAAAGAAGATTGTATACGTGGAAGAGACCTGGAGATACTGCAATATTTCATATATATTATATAATGGTAAGACAGAGATTTAGGAACCAGATTTTAAATTGTAAGACATTTCCAGGGGCAAATGTGGACTCTGATCACAATCTATTGATTGTGAACTGTAGATTAAACTGAAGAAACTGGAAAAAGGTGGAAATTTAAGGAGATGGGACCTGAAAGAACTGACAGAATCAGAAGTTGTAGAGTGTTTCAGGAAGATCATTAGGGAACGATCTACGGGAATGGGGGAAAGTAATACAGTGTGATGAGGGATCTGAGTGGTGTACTGTCAAGGGGGAGGGGGTTCCTCAGGGATCAGTGTTGGGGCCGCTCCAGTTCCTTATTTATATAAATGATATGCCCTCAAGTATTACGGGTAACTCTAAAATATTTCTGTTTGCTGATGACACTAGCTTGGTAGTAACGGATGTTGGGTGCAACATTGACTCCGTTTCAAGTAGTGCAGTACATGACCTCAGTCCATGGCTTGTAGAAAATAAACTAACGTTAAATCACAGTAAGCTTCAGTTTTTACATTTTCTAACACACAATTCAACAAAACCTGACGTTTTAATTTCACAGCATGGGCATATGATTGGTGAAACTGAACGGTTCACATTCCTAGGTGTTCAAATAAATAGTAAGATGTCGTGGAAAGCCCACGTTCAGGATCTTGTTCAAAGACTTAATACTGCCATTTTCACTATTGGAACGGTGCCGAAAGTGAGTGATACTTCGACAAGTAAATTAGTCTACTTTGCTTATTTCCATTCACTTATGTCGTATGGTATTATGTTTTTGGGTAACTCTTCCCATTCTAGAAGGATATTTTTGGCTCAGAAACTGGAGGTTCGGGCAAAAAGTGGTGTGAGTTCACGAATCTCTTGTCGACTTCTGTTCAGGGAGTCTGGGTATTTTGACCTTGGCCTCTCAATATGTATATTCCTTATTGTCGTTTCTTGTTACCAATATTAGTTTATTTCCAACAATAAGCAGCTTTCACTCGGTTAATACTCGGGAGAAATCAAACCTCCATTTGGATCGGACTTCCTTAACTCTTGTGCAAAAATGTGTGAGTATACTGCTGCATCCATTTTCAATAAGCTGCCACTCGAATTCAAAAATCTTAGCAGTAATCCACGCGCTTTCAAATCGAAACTGGAGTGTTTCCTCATGGGTCACTCCTTTTATTCTGTCGAGGAGTTAATTGAAAAATTAAGCTGATTCTCATTGTACTGCTGATAGCGTTTGCTTAAACTTATGGACTGATTTTCTCTCAGGTTCATGAACATGTATTTCTATCTGTTATTACTTTTTTGTTGTAAGTTCATGTGTCGCCCTAACCGCCGGCTGCTTCACGTCTGCTGTGCAGCGAGCTACCTTAATTTAAGTATTAACTCTATTTTTCTTACTTGTCACTTCTTCTTCCGTGTGTTTTTGCTTTTAGGAAGCTTTAATTGTCGAGTGCTAGTAATAGCGTTACATAGATTTCGTGTTTGTTTTGAATACAGTCAGAGAGAGTCCTTGTAGTCAGCCATAGTGCCAGTAGTGCTAGTGTTTGTTTTGAATACAGTCCAGAGACAGGTAGTGCTATTTTCATTGTTTTCCACAAGAAGTGGTTAGCAATCACAGTTTAGTCAGTAATCAATCGCCTTTAGTGAATTAGCAGTCTACTTAAAAGTTGATTAAGTCTCTTCGGTAAATTGATTCCTTAGGATGGATAGGATGTGTGACTGCTGTGTACGGACGCTGGCCACTCTTCGCGAACAGCTGAGCGTGTTGATGGCCGCGGTCAGCCGTCTTCAGGCTGCTGCCTCGGAGTGTAGCGGCAGTGGGGAGTCTGGTGCGTCGCATGGTGCACCCCAGGTATTAGATGCTTCACCCACTGTCCCTGCTGTCGAGAGATCTTCGCGGGTACCGGGCGCGGTTGGGCCACCCTCCTCCCAAGGGGAGTGGCGGGTTCAGTGGCGTTCGCGGCGCACGAGGCGGAGGGTCAATGTGGAGGCTGGCCGTGTGGCATCGCCCGCTCTGCCTGTGAATGGACATGTGGCTGCTCCTTCAGCAAGGTCCGAGCAGGCACACGGGGGGAGGGGTTTATTAGTTATTGGGAGATCCAACGTTAGGCTAGTGATGGAGCCCCTTAGGGAAATGTTATAGTTCTGGGAGGAGATTTTAATTTTGCTGGATATAGACTGGGAGACTCAAACGTTCATAACGGGTGGCAGGGACAAAGAATCCATTGAAATATTTTTAAGTGCTTTATCTGAAAACTACCTTGAGCAGTTAAACAGAGAACCGACTCGTGGCGATAATATATTAGACCTTCTGGTGACAAACAGACCCGAACTATTTGAATCAGTTAATGCAGAACAGGGAATCAGCGATCATAAAGCGGTTACTGCATCAACGATTTCAGCCGTAAATAGAAATATTAAAAAGGTAATAAGATTTTTCTGTTTAGCAAAAGTGACAAAAAGCAGATTACAGAGTACCTGACGGCTCAACACAAAAGTTTTGTCTCAAGTACAGATAGTGTTGAGGGTCAGTGGACAAAGTTCAAAACCATCGAACAATATGCGTTAGATGAGTATGTGCCAAGGAAGATCGTAAGAAATGGAAAAGAGCCACCGTGGTACAACAACCGAGTTAGAAAACTGCTGCGGAAGCAAAGGGAACTTCACAGCAAACATAAACATAGCCAAAGCCTTGCAGACAAACAAAAATTACGCGAAGCGAAATGTAGTGTAAGGAGGGCTATGCGAGAGGCTTTCAATGAATTCGAAAGTAAAGTTCTATGTACTGACTTGGCAGAAAATCGTAAGAAATTTTGGTCCTATGTCAAAGCGGTAGGTGGATCAAAACAAAATGTCCAGACACTCTGTGACCAAAATGGTACTGAAACAGAGGATGACAGACTAAAGGCCGAAATACTAAATGTCTTCTTCCAAAGCTGTTTCACAGAGGAAGACTGCACTGTGCTTCCTTCTCTTGAAGTCGCACAGTTGACAAAATGGTAGATATCGAAATAGACGACAGAGGGATAGAGAAACAATTAAAATCGCTCAAAAGAGGAAAGGCCTCTGGTCCTGATGGGATACCAGTTTGATTTTACACAGAATACGCGAAGGAACTTGCCCCCTTCTTGCAGCGGTGTACCGTAGGTCTCTAGAAGAGCGAAGCGTTCCAAAGGATTGGAAAAGGGCACAGGTCATCCCCGTTTTCAAGAAGGGACGTCGAACGGATGTGCAGAACTATAGACCTATATCTCTAACGTCGATCAGTTGTAGAATTTTGGAACACGTATTATGTTCGAGTATAATGCCTTTTCTGGAGACTAGAAATCTACTCTGTAGGAATCAGCATGGGTTTCGAAAAAGACGGCCGTGTGAAACCCAGCTCGCGCTATTCGTCCACGAGACTCAGAGGGCCTTAGACACGGGTTCACAAGTAGATGCCGTGTTTCTTGACTTCCGCAAGGCGTTTGACACAGTTCCCCACAGTCGTTTAATGAACAAAGTAAGAGCATACGGACTATCAGATCAGTTGTGCGCTTGGATCGAGGAGTTCCTAGATAACAGAACGCAGCATGTCATTCTCAATGGAGAGAAGTCTGCCGAAGTAAGAGTGATTTCAGGTGTGCCGCAGGGGAGTGTCATAGGACCGTTGCTATTCACAATATTCATAAATGACCTGGTGGATGACATCGGAAAGTCTCTGAGGCTTTTTGCAGATGATGCTGTGGTGTATCGAGAGGTTGCAACAATGGAAAATTGTACTGATATGCAGGAGGATCTGCAGCGAACTGACGCATGGTGCACGGAATGGCAATTGAATCTCAATGTAGACAAGTGTAATGTGATGCGAATGTATAGAAAGATAGGTCCCTTATCATTTAGCTACAAAATAGCAGGTCAGCAACTGGAAGCAGTTAATTCCATAAATTATCTGGGAGTACGCATTAGGAGTGATTTAAATTGGAATGTTCATATAAAGTTGATCGTCGGAAAAGCAGATGCCAGACTGAGATTCATTGGAAGAATCCTAAGGAAATGCAATCCGACAACAAAGGAAGTAGGATACAGTACGCTTGTTCGCCCACTGCTTGAATACTGCTCAGCAGTGTGGGATCCACACCAGATAGGTTTGATAGAAGAGATAGAGAAGATCCAACGGAGAGCAGCGCGCTTCGTTGCAGGATCATTTAGTAATCGCGAAAGCGTTAGGGAGATGATAGATAACCTACAGTGGAAGACTCTGCAGGAGAGACGCTCCGTAGCTTTGCATGGGCTTTTGTTGAAGTTTCGAGAACATACCTTCACCGAAGAGTCAAACAGTGTATTGCTCCCTCCTACTTATATTTCGCGAAGAGACCACGAGGATAAAATCAGAGAGATTAGAGCCCACACAGAAGCATACCGAGAATCCTTCTTTCCACGTACAATACGAGACTGGAATAGAAGGGAGAACGGATAGAGGTACTCAGGGTACCCTCCGCCACACACCGTTAGGCGGCTTGCGGAGTACGGATGTAGTTGTAGATACTGACACGTTCCATGACCTTGAAGATTTGCTCCTCAATTTGGGCCTACGGAACTTGACATGCGCAGAGAAAGAGGGTAACAGAAGATATATTGAATTTAATTTATGAAAGGAGAAAATACAAAAATGCAGTAAATTAAGCCGGCAAAAAGAAATACTAATGTCTCAAAATGAGATCGACAGGAAGTGCAAAATGGCTAAGTAGGGATATCTAGAGGA